>NC_089584.1:146981001-147281001 GCF_019320115.1 Miscanthus floridulus
TTCCTTCGCGGTACAGTTGCAAGTCAACAACTAAATCTTTTTCGTAACACTACATCAACTGCCAAGGATCATTATCAACAATGACCCAAGGTCATCACTCAATCCAAAATTACAACAAAGCCTAAATCATTAAGGTTACTATTTCTTTTATGAATTAATTATTTAATTCAAATTATCAAATAAATCACTTATCTAATTGAGCTCAAAATTTTATTAATGTTCATTACATGATACTAAGTGGCAAACAAATTTCATAATTTTTGGACAAGTAAATCAGCCTAGAAAATCATGGAATCCATTTATTAATAAATTGAGCAATTTTTCTCACATTCAAAAAGTACTGAAAACATATTTTCATATTTTTCTTAAATACTTTACATCACAAAGAGTCACACAAAAATTTTCATAATTTTTGGAGCTCTAAATAAATCTACACAAAATATACAAAAATAGACACTATTCATGATCAATCTGAAAATAGAAAATCCTTTTTGAACTACACCAGTCACTGACATGGTGACCCCACCCTGTCCATCCCCTTCCTCCCGCTTTGACTACGGCGATGATGGCGCTGACCGGCGATATCTCGACGACAACGCGATCAACGGCGACGGCGAATGCACTAACATAGATCACTACATCATGTCGCAACCGATTTGTGGCACAAACTCGACCAATTACTGCCTGGACCGACACTACGCCGGCCATGGCGGCTGCGGTGGCAACGGCGACACAACCTCGGCAAAACGAAGCCAAAAAGGGAAACAGAGGGCATGGAAGGTCCAGTAGCTCACCCCGAACACGTTGGAGCAAAGAATGAGACCCAGATAAGCTACGACGACACGGGTCGATGGACAGCGGCACGGCGGAGCGATCTTCGATGACGGCGATGCTCCGGTAGCTGTGGTGGTCAAAAGAGAAATCATGGGTCACAAAGCACTACCATCATTGCGTGAAGCCGAAGCAAGACTCGGCAAGGGCAGAGACTCACCGTAGCGCGCTGGCCACTGGCAACGCGGGCTCGACGCGGGCTGTCGGCCGTGGAGAGAACGCCGACGAGTGGCGGTCCCAGTGAAATTAAGCTGAATTGATGGGTTGGCTGAGCGTGTAAAGATCAGGTGGAGCTAATGGATGCTTTGCTACCACGGCAGAGGCACTGGTTCGACGATGATGGCTCACCGGAGATGATCAGCAATGTCGGAAAAAACAGAGGGCGAAGGAAGAACAACGACGACGGCGTCAGAGCTTTATAGGGCGCCAAGGAAGCAATGAGAAGCCACGCGATGCCTTTCCTACACATGCAAAGCAAGGCCACCACGCGCGCGCCGCCTAGAATGCCGAAACGGTCGCCGGCTATGTATCTTCGGACGGTGAACACAGTTCACCATATTTACAAAAGTTTGTCATTCGCCAAAATTCACAAATTACTCTCAAATTTTCATAACAACTCAAAAATCTCCAAAAAAAGTTGTTCAAAATCAAAAGTTCTACAACTTTGCTTTTATAACCATCTCTAATTCGTCTAGATTTTGAAATGAACTTTTGAATTTGAATAGGGAAATTTAACGAATTACGCCTTTTTGAATTACTCAAATTTTCTAAACAACTTGAAAAACTCCAAAAATAAACTTTGCTTAACTTGCCAAGCTCTACACTTTTGCTTTTGGGCCCAACCCCAAAATATGCTTAGATTTTGAAATGGATTTTCAGGGTAGGATTTAAATGTTGAAAAGCGGGGTTTTCTCAAAAATTCAAAACCCAAACAACTTTGAACTTGAGTCAAACAATACAATTCAACACTCATTACACAAATGTAACTTGTTTTAGTTAATTTGTATATCAAAGTTTTCATCCAAATGCCTAAAGCTCTTGCAATGCCATATGAATGGACATGTCGACCTCATTTGTATATATTTAAACACTTCGATGTTTGTTAGTCCAATCCTTCTCCCTAAAAGAAATCTCGCCCCCGAGATTTCAAAGCCATAGAGAAGTAATGGAAAAGGAGAATATGTCCGTCCAAAAACATCCAGCAACTTGTGCCATACAAGAGCGACAGGGTGTCCTTTCCAAAAACACACCTTGTAACAACCGAGCTCAACTAACATTATGTCTATTTTATATTGACGCTAGAAACTCTGGAAACTTTTCTAACAAGTAATCTTCTGATTCCCAAGTAGCTTCCTCTTCTGAATGTTGATTCCATTGTATTTTATAGAACTTGATTATCCATCTTGAGTACCATGATCTTTCTGATCTAACACTCGGATAGGATATTCGGAATAAGTAAATCTGGTTCTAGTTCCCACTCCTTCAACTTCAATATCCTATTCAGCACTCGGAGACACTTCTTCAATTGAGAAACATGGAACACATCATATACAGCTGCAAGATGTTAGGTAACTTCAAGCGATATGCTACTTTTCTATACCTCTCCAAAATTTGATATGGTCCAATATATCGAGTGCCAACTTTCCTTTAACACCAAAACGGGTAACTCCCTTCATTGGTGATTACTTTTCAGATATACAAATCTCCTTTGTTAAATATCAATGGTCTCCGCCTTCTATCCGCATAACTCTTTTGGTGGGACTGAGCTATCTTCAAATTATTCTGTATTTGCCTAACCTTGTTCTTCTGTTTCTTTCACAAGGTCAACCCCAAGAATATTCTTTCTCCAGGCTCAGACCAACTCAATGGTGTTCTGCATCTACGACCCATAGAGTGCTTCAAACCGAGCCATTCTAATGCTTTCCTGAATAACTATTGTTGTATGAGAACCTCGGCCAAAGGTAAGCATTTCATCCCACTTAGTGGAATAGTTAAGGACACAACACCTTAACAATATCTTCAAGTACTCTGATTAACTCTTTCAGTCCTGTCCATCAGTCTGCGGATGATAAGCTATACTATATAGAAGTTTGGTACCCAATGAAGAATGCAATTGTTTTCCAAAAATTGGAGACAAACTGTGTACTCCTATCTGACACTATGGTCTTTGGTACTCCATGCAAACTCATGATTCTTGCTAAGTACATTTTAGCATATTAGATCGTAGGATATATTGTCTTGACTGAAGAAAATGTGCTAACTTAGTGAGTCGATCTACAATAACCCATACTGAGGTCAAATCCCTTTGATGTCCTAGGTAGACCAACAATAAAGTCCATACTTATGTCCTTCCACTTTCAAGATGGAATAGGTAATGGTTTGTAATTCACCAGCAGACCTCAAATGTATAGCTTTCACCTTTTTGACAAGTATCACACTTTGCTATATATCTAGCAATCTCTATTTTCATTTTTGTCCACCAGAATCTTGCTTCAAGTCATGGTACATCTTGTTACTTCCCGGATGGATAGATAACCTAGTAGCATGTGCCTTATCTAGAATTGGCTACCTACCGCAACTCAGGAACTTTTGGTACCACCAGGCGATCCTTGAACCACAACACATCTTCATCATCTACGCTGAAGCATTCTACTTTCCCATTCTTGACTCTTTTCTTGATATGGGCTATACCCTTGTTTTCCTTCCGAGCAGCAATAACTTGATCTCGAATAGTGGCTTCTACAATTATGTTGGTCAAACTTCCTTGTTGAATTACTTCTACATTCAATTTTTCCATTTCTTGACATAAATTCAAACCCATTGTTCTCATTATTAGATAATTGCAATAACTTTTGCGACTAAGGGCATCTGCAACTATATTTGCTTTACCAGGGTGATAATGTACTTCCAAATCATAATCCTTAATTAGTTCTAACCATCTTCTTTGTCGCATGTTCAACTCTGACTGAGTAAAGATATACTTTAAGCTCTTGTGGTCTGTATACATATGACACGTATTACCAAGCAGGTAATGCCACCAAATCTTCAGAGCATGAACCATAGCTGCTAACTCCAAATCATGAGTCAGATAGTATTCTTCATGTTGCTTTAGTTGCCTAGATGCATAGGCAATGACTCAGCCTTCTTGCATCAACACACATCCAATACCAATACCTGAAGCATCACAATAAACATCAAACGGCTTCTCGATATCAGGTTAGGCTAACACTGGTGCAATAATCAACAGTCTCTTCAAAGTCTAGAAAGCCTCCTCACAATCTGATGACCAAACAAACTTAACTTGGTTCTTCAACAATTTAGTTATGGAATTTGATATTTTTGAGAAATCTAGAATAAACCGACGGTAATACCTCGCCAATCCTAGAAAACTCTGAACTTGATGAACTATGGCTGGTGGTTTCCAATCAAGCACATCTTTCACTTTGCTGGGATCAACTGCAACTCCTTCGACTGACAAGACATGTCCAATAAATTGCACTTCCTTAAGCCAAAAATCACACTTGCTGAACTTGGCATATAGTTGATGTTCTCTCAAACGGGTCAGAACAATTCTAAGATGTTCCGCATGTTCTTTCTTAGTCTTGGAATATACTAAAATGTCATCAATAAACACCACTATAAACTTGTCTAGATCAGGCATGAATACTAAGTTCATTAGATACATGAAATGAGCTAGAGCATTTGTCAAACCAAAAGACATTACCAAGTACTCATATAATCCATATCTTGTGGTAAATGCTGTTTTGGGAATATCTTCAGGCTTTATCTTGATTTGGTGATATCCTGATCTCAAATCTATCTTGGAGAAAACTTTGGCTCCGGCCAATTGATCAAAAAGCAAATCTATCCGAGGTAATGGATACTTATTCTTGATGGTTACTTCATTCAATGAACGATAGTCAACACATAACCTTAGGGTCTCATCTTTCTTTTTCACAAAAATTGTCGGACATCCCTAAGGTGAGGAACTAGGTTGGATAAACCCTTTCTTAATCAATTCTTGTAACTAAGTCTTCAACTCGGCCAATTCCTTAGGTGGCATCCTATAAGCTCTCCGAGAAATCGGAGCTATTCCAGGTTGTAACTCTATGTTAAACTGTATATCCCTATCAGGTGGTAGACTGGGTAAATCTTCAGGAAACACATCTGGAAATTCACACACTACCGGAATATCTCTAATCTCTTTGACAACAGTTGCACAAATCTTGCCCACTGATCTTTCTTAGAGTTGGAAGTTGGATGAGAAGTTAAGAATTACTATCAGGCAAACTCACCCTTAAGGTCCTATTCAAAGCATCTATAACAGCCTTATGCTGATACATCCAATTCATTCCCAAGAATACATCTATATCCTGATCCTTAAGGATAATCATGGTAGTGAGAAAAATATGCCCACCCAGGTTTATGGGTACCTGGTATACCATTTCCTTAGTACACAGACATCCCTCGGGCGACTGTATAAAGAAACTTTCCTTTGTTGCCCCAATTGAAATTTCATGCTTCACGACAAATGTTCTATTGATGAATGAATGCGATGCGCTAGAATCAAAAAGTATAACTATGGGGTGATTGGCAATAGGAAACATACCCATCATCACTGGCTCCCCTTTCGGAATTTCTCCAGCTTGAATATAGAACACCCGTTCTGTCTTCCTCTCATCTTTGCCCTTCTGAGCATTCTGATTAGGGTTCTTGTTTGGTGCCTGACCCTATTGTTGATTGGCAGGGGTCTTTTGATAATTTTGATTAGCCTGCCTAGGATATGGACATTCCCTGGAAAAATGACCAGTCCTTCCACAATTGTAGCATGGGTAGTTGTGACCCTAGGATATTGGAGCATTGCCACTAGGAGCATTGGTTGACTGTAAATTCGGATAGATGATAGCAGGACGGACATTTGACTGTTGCCCAGCTTGGAACTGCGGCGGACGATAAGGAGGATGATTATGATGTATCGGATGATAAATCACCCTCTGCCTCTTCTAATTTCCCCCAAAAGATCCAGACGATACACTCTTTTTCTTTTTGAGCTCCTTATGCTGCCGATACTTTGACTCTGAAGCAATTGCAATATTTACTACCTCATGATAAGTAACATTGGTACAAGTGGTCATCATAGTCTGCAACTTGGTATTTAGGCCTCTCATAAACCAGCTCTTCTTCTTGGCATCAGTATTGATATGTTCGGATGCATATTGGGACAGATGATTAAATCTTCCCACATACTGCATCATAGTTTGATCTCCTTGTTTTAAAGCAAGGAATTCATCTAGCTTCATAGCCATCACTCCTTTAGGGATATAATGGGCTCTAAAGGCTGTACAGAACTCAGCCCAAGTTATTGGAATGCTAGCTGGTTGCATGGCCACTAAGTTTGCCCACCAAGCACTTGCTGCTCCTCTAAGTTGCTAGGCGGCAAACGCAGGTTTCTGATACTCCGTGCATGGAATAAGATCAAATTTCTGCTCCATGGTTCGAAGCCAGTCATTAGCCTCTAATGGTTCATCTGCCTTGGTGAACACCGGGGGTCTTGTGTCGGTGAAATCAACATATGTAGCCTCCTGTCTGTTATGGTGGCGTCCACGGTTCCCATACATCTGATTTTGATTACTCTGAGCCATCTCATGAAGCAAACAAGAATTTCTAGCCGTCACATTGACAAGTGTGGTTATAGCATCAGCTAAATTTGTTGGAACTAGTGATGGATCTGGAATACCATCCTCATCTTGTGAAGTTCCAGGAACATATGAACCCCGCGTACAACGCATCTTCTCATAACAAACCAACTTTATTCACAAGCCTTTATTGAATTGTACCAAAGCTTACTCTAGACACATTACATAGAGTTTACTAATGTACAAACAAACCCATGAGTACAAAAACAAAACTACATAACTTAACTAGAGCTACTATTATACAACTCTACTCTTTTCCTCAATTTCTTCAAACTTCAGGCTTGGTATCCATTCTGGAATTATTATTGCCTTCATCATCACTTTCATCGATCATTACTAATTCTTCAGGATCTTCTTCCTCTTCCTCTCCTGATTCATCATCATCGGCAAGGATGACACCAGGGTCCATGGCATCAGCTTGAGGCTCATGATTCAGATTTAGTAAATTGCTAAGCCTATGAACTTCCTCATGTAGATAAGTATTATGTTCTTCTAAATCTTCTACATAGAATTCTAGCTCATGAGTTCTAGCTCTAGCTACATTTTCCCTTTGCCAAGCTTCATTTCTTCCCTCCACCGTATGAACCAACATACGTTCATAGTTCCTATGCGTGGTGGTGAGATGCCTCAATTGACCCTGCAATTCTCCTATTTGTATAACATCCAAAGCCCTATCTCTAGTAGATTGTGCTAACTCTATAGAAACTCTCAGTATCTCTGCCTAGGAATCAGGCCTAGTACTGCTACTGCTAGCACCATTATTTCTAGGGGCAAGTTGGTGACGAGGAACTCCTTTGGGTCTGGTGGACTTATGGGGCGTCATCTTGGCACGAGCCATACTGTAGGAAGCCAATTTAATCCAAGTGAGACCATTTGATCAGAATCTAAAAAGTAGCTAAGATGGATTACATTCCTCAAACTAGACTCACTACTCAACTCCAGACTAAGAGGTGAAGGAAGTAACGAGTGAATTATTCATGATGCATGAATCGTTCTTATGAATCAAAAACATCAAAGTTTATAATGCACATAAACAACATTTATTTTTCTATAGGGGATAGTAATGTTACTACTCCACCACACAAAACATTTTCAATCAAATAAGGAATGATGAGAAAGAAATAAGATAAGTCAGAAGCAATTTGGACTAAATTAGCAAATTAAATTTAGTCATTCCAAATCATTTTGAAGTTTTTGTAAAACAATACAACAAAAACCTTGTAACGATGCTCTGATACCATTCTGTGGCAGAACCTCCTAAGTTATAGGGCCCACATGCACCTATCACTGTTCGATGACCTTTGACATTTATGCATATGTTTCCAATAACTTAAAAAGATTGTCGAGTGTCCTCGAGGAACCCCGAATCATCCATGATTTCCGAGCAGGATCATGTTACAGAGTCATTGCAGTATTACAACATTTATTCAAATATCGACACCAGAGTAAAAACAGCGGAAGTCTTACGATAACATAGTTTACAAACCAGATGATTCAAACCTTATAAACTAAGTTTGATAATTATTACAAACCATAGTAGTAGTGGAGTGGCATAATTAATATATACATAACACACAAAATAAACATCCTGCCCAAGGATCACACATTTACTTCTCATCGTCAGAACGAACGATAGTCATGCAGCATGATCCAAAACAGATATGCTCATGAGGCTCACCTGCAACAAGGGGTCAACGAACCCTTGAGTACAAAAGTACTCAACAAGACTTAACCAAAATATTAACTGATAACTAGGAATGCAGGCTCAGGGATTCAAGGTATAGCTTTAACAATGATCAAAATTCTTTTGCATAAAAGCTCTTTCACAAAATTCTTTATGTAGAAAACTTCATAAGAATTATATACAAAGCTGACACGATCCGTGTTGAGATCATGAAACTTTATATCCAATACATTCACAAACCTTATTCAAGTTCTGGTTATTAATACTACGATGATGAACAGTGAGTTGAGTCTCCATAACCGAGGAGCAACGACGATTTGAACCGATTAAACAACCCAGCTGGGGATTCTAGACCACACGATATATGCAGGTCCCCGACCTACATATACCAACCTACCCTCGGATCCTCTAAAACAAGAATGGGTCCGCGCCACCCAAGAATATAGTACTCCACCATTCCAGCCCATGGCCACGTGGGTACATGCTATTCCCACCATCTCTCCACTCCCAGTGCGTGAGTAGCCATTCTCGTAATAGAATTGCCAAGTTCAGGCTTACCGGAGTATGTGGTTAGTACTACAAATTCTCACCTCATGCAATTCAACAACGGATGTGCCCTAATCGACACAGGCGGAAAGAACTCGCTCATAAGACCTCCATGTCTTGTGGCTCACACTCACCGAGTCCGCCCGGTCTAGATTTATTACTCCACATTCCCATATCACATGCTAACATAATTAACCAATGTTCCATTTAAAACTTGCAGGTGGCAGGTAATTACCCGACTTTTATC
This sequence comes from Miscanthus floridulus, assembly GCF_019320115.1. NCBI lineage: Eukaryota > Viridiplantae > Streptophyta > Magnoliopsida > Poales > Poaceae > Miscanthus > Miscanthus floridulus. Next base: position 146,990,006 of record NC_089584.1, read on the forward strand.
ATTCTACGCATAGCTAAGCAAAACTAGGCATATACGAGTTTAAAACTAGTAATATGGTAAATATGGAATAACAAGGGTGGTAATGCACCAATTAGGCTTTTACTTAACTCCTAATCACTTAATGCAGTAACGGAAAGCAAAAGCGAAATTAATTTGTAAAACACAAGGTAGGGTTGTATGCATCTAGGGCTTGCCTTCATTGATGGAAAAGTCCGATTCCAGCGACGTTACACAAGTATTTGATCCGACCTCAATAGACGGATTAACCTCCTCAACAGCTTGATTAACTACCACGTGTTCACCTTCGTTCACTACACGTAATAATAATGCCATGTTTAACATAATGCGGAATACGAAATATGATGCTCGATGATGGATACAAAAATTAACAATTTGAATACAACTTTTCTTCACGGTACAGTTGCAAGTCAAACAAACTAAATCTTTTTCGTAACACATACATCAACTTCCAAGGATCATTGTCAACAAATGACCCAAGGTCATCACTCAATCCAAAATTACAAACAAAGCCTAAATCATTAAAGGTTACTATTTGCTTTTATGAATTAATTATTTAATTCAAAATTATGAAATAAATCAACTTATTCTAATTGAGCTCAAAATTTTAGTAAATGTTCATTACATGATAACTAAGTGGCAAAACAAATTTTATAATTTTTGGACAAGTAAATAAGCCTAGAAAAATCATGGAAATCCATTTATTAATAAATTGAGCAATTTTTATCACATTCAAAAAGTACTGAAAAACATTATTTCATATTTTTCTTAAATACTTTACATCATAGAGAAGTCACACAAAAATTTTCATAATTTTTGGATCTCTAAATAAATCTACACAAAAATAACAAAAACAGACACTATTCATTTAAATCTGAAAATAGAAAAATCCATTTTTAAACTACACAGTCACTGACATGGTGACCCCACCTGTCATCCCCTTCCTCCCGCTTTGACTACGGCGATGATGGCGCTGACCGGCGATATCTCGACGATGGCGAGATCATCGGCGACGGCGAATGCACTAACATGATCACTACATCACGGCGCACCGATTTGTGGCACAAACACGACTAATTACTGCCTGGACCGAGCACTACGCCGGCCATGGCGGCTGCGATGGCATGGCGACACAACGTCGATGAAACGAAGCCGAAACTGGGGAAATAGAGGGCATGGAAAGGTCCAGTAGCTCACCACAAACACGTTGGAGCAAAGAACGAGACCGTATAAGCTACGATGACACGGGTCGACGTTGACAGCGGTCACGGCGGAGCGATCTTCGACGACGGCGATGCTTCGGTAGATGTGGTGGTCAAAATGAGAAATCAATGGGTCACAAAGCACTACATCATTGCGGCGAAGCCGAAGCAAGACTCGGCAAGGGCAGAGACTCACCGTAGCGCGCTGGCCACGGCGACGCGGGCTCGACAGCGGGGCTGCCGGCCGTGGAGAAGAAACACAATGAGTGGCGGTTCCCAGCGAAATTAAGCTAAATTGATGGGTTGGCTGAGTGCGTAAGGATAAGGCAGAGCTAATGGATGCTTTGCTGCAATGGCAGAGGCACTGGTTCGACGATGAGGGCTCACCGGAGATGATCGGCAATGTCGGGAAAAACAGAGGGCGAAGGAAGAACAACGACGACGGCGTCGGAGCTTTATAGGGTGGCCAAGGAAGCAATGAGAAGCCACGGCGACACCTTTCTTGCGCTAGCGCGAAGCCAAGGCCACCACGCGTGTGCCTGGAATGCCGAAGACGGTCGCCGGCTATGTAGCTTCGGCGGTGAATACTGTTCACAATATTTATAAGTTTGCCATTCGCCAAAATTCACAAATTACTCTCAAATTTTCATAACAACTCAAAAATCTCCAAAAACAAAAGTTGTTCAAAATCAAAAGTTCTACAACTTTGCTTTTATAACCATCTTCTAATTCGGTCTAGATTTTGAAATGATCTTTTAAATTCAAATAGGGGATATTTAACGAATTATGCCTTTTTGAATTACTCAAAAATTTTCTAAACAACTTGAAAAACTCCAAAAATAAACTTTGCTTAACTTGCCAAGCTATACTCTTTTGCTTTTGGGCCCAACCCCAAAATATGCTTAGATTTTGAAATGAATTTTCAGGGTAGGATTTAAATGTTGAAAAGCGGGGTTTTCTCGAAAAATTCAAAACCCAAACAAACTTTGAACTTGAGTCAAACAATATAATTCAACACTCATTACACAAATGTAAACTTGTTTTAGTAAATGCATATCAAAGTTTTCACCAAATGCTAAAAGCTTTGCAATGCATATGATGACATGTCAGATTTTAATATTTAAACACCCAAGGTGTTACACTAAGATCCTCATTGATGTGACCATGCCAGCGTCGGGGACCTCTTCGACCACCCCGACGGTCTCTTCGACCACCTCGACGACCTCTCTGACCACCTCAGTGACCTCTCTGACCACCTCGGTGACCTCTTTGACCACTTCACCGACCTCAGCAACCTCTCCGACCACCTCACCAGCTGATACACCACTCCAAGTCCCTACTAGACCAATCACCCATAGCCATGCCCAAAAGATACAACAAGAGGTGCACGCGCTACTTTGTGAATTTCAATTAAACATTGATGGTAATTTCGAGTTACCTAAGTCATGCATGTTGTTATTACTTAGGTTCTCTGAGAAGGAAGACAAGGATACATCAAGGATGGATCAGAGAGGAGCTACGTTCGAGTCAACCCAGCATGACAGAACCATCTAGAAGAAACATTCATATTTTTTGTCTCCCAAAGGCTATGAAGGTGAATGAGTACTTGTTGGAGAGATCTTAAAGCCTAGTTTCCAATGCTGTCATGCCAACTAGTTTGGAGTGTCCAGCGTGGCATCTGACTAGTTTTAGTGAAAACTGCTCTGAAGCTCAATAGTCTGCATGAAGCTAAAGATCTCGTGCAAAACTATACCATTCTACAATAATTCATGGTGCATAACATACATGGTTGGAAAGATGATGAAGTTAGCTTTCCAATGCATCCAATGGTTCATCATTTGGGATTCCTAGGAAGGAGTTATGACCAAAACATTAAAGACTGCACAGAAACCCAGAAGACGCGCGGAAACTGAAGACCGCCTCATGAATGCTCTAGGCCGTTGACCTTCCACCTCCCAACCTGGCTTCTTCAGTTCACATCTATCTTAGAGACTTCTCATAGTATAAATATTACCTCTAGGCTACTAGAAAAGTACTTTTGATGATTTGATAATTCAAGTGATATTGTAGCTGAGCTGCTGAGTGCTTACTCAAATCCTTGTTCTTCCTAGACTTGTGAGATTCCTCTGGGATCCACTAGTTCGTGCTTTGCGGGTTCCAGTATGGCTGCTTCGCCTTGTGTGGATTAGCTCCAGTTGTGGTTCTACGGTCATTCGGAGATCGAGTCGAAGTCTTCATGGTTTTGGTGTTTCTCTCCCCGTCGCTTGGTCGTCTCCAACCTTGGCCAAGTATAAAGCTAGTTATTCCGCTGTTCTTTAGCAAGTTACCCTTTTATCCTCACTATCTTGTTGCAAGTTATCTTGATCAGGACCTACTGTCGTGAAGATCAGGCCAATTTTCGTACTAAAATAGTTCAGTACCTATCACCCATCATCACTTGATTCTTTCTTGGACTTGTCCTTGTTCTTGGATGATGAACTAGCCTTGAATGCTACACTCTTCTTCTTCTTATCTTCTTCTTCCTTCTTGTCATCCTTGTCATCCCCCTCCCTTTCCACACGGTATGTCTCTTGTGTCATGACATCACCTAGTACTTGGTTAGGGGAATCTCCTTCAATCCTCCTCTTATGATAAGCAATCTCAACATCTCAAATCTTGGAGGTAGGCACATTAAGAACTAATAAGAGACATCATCATCCTTAATCTTCTCTCCCAATGCCTTCAAATCATTGACAATCACTTGCAATCGATGGAATATCTCCGGAATGCTCTCATCATCCTTCATCTTGAAGCTTGTCAACTTATCCTTGAGGATGTATAACTTGGCACTCTTCATCGCCGGTGTGCCCTTATATGTTTTCTCCAATCTCCTCCACACCTCATTAGCTCTTTCACAATCCTTAATTTGCTCAAACACCTTAGAATCAATGGCATTGTATATGGCATTGAGAGCCATTGTATTGCATTGCTTGTTGGTCTTGTCTAGGTTGGTGGGATTATCAAGATCAATGATAGCATAGTCATTCTTGGTCACATCTCATGTTTGATCATTGATTGAACCAAGATATATTTTTATCTTTCTCTTCCAATAATCATAGCATGTGCCATCAAAGAACGGTGGTTTGCCCCCTATATGGTTGAACACAACTTGAGCCATAATTTGACACCGAGGTTGTTAAGCCTTCAATTAAACGGTGACCATGGCTCTGATACCACTTGAAAGGTCCTAATATGGTTAGAGGAGGGTGAATAGCCTATTTAAAATCCACAAATCAACTAGAGTAATTTGATTAGTATAACAAATAGCGACAACCAAACCTACTCTAGCTCTACAAGGGTTGCAAGCCACCTATCCAAAAATTCTAGTTGCAATGATTACTAGGCACACAACTTGCAATGTTACTACTCACTAAGAGCTCTTAATCTTGCTACTCTATAGAGCTTCACTAGATGAACTTAAAATAACAAAGCAAGCTCTCAATTCTAATTACACTAAAGAGCTTGTCACAACTAGTTTGCAAGAATATAAATGAGTGAGTAGGGTGATTATACCGCCGTATAGAGGAGTGAACTAATCATAAGGTGAATATTAAATCAATCACCGGAAGAATATCAAATGGCAAGAGACAACCAATTTTCTCCCGAGGTTCACGTGCTTGCCAACACGCTACGTCCCCATTGTGTCGACCAACACTTGGTGGTTCGGTGGCTAAGAGGTATTGCACAAACCTCATCTACACAATTTAGACATTGCAAGAACCTACCTACAAGTGAGGTAACTCAATGACACAAGCAATCCACTAGAGTTACCTTTCGGTGCTCCACCGAGGAAGGTACAAATCCCCTCACAATCACCGAAGATGGCCACGAACAATCATCGACTCGTGCCAATCCTCCTCCGCTACACCAAGCCATCTAGGTGGTGGCAACCACCAAGAGCAACAAGTGAATCCCATAGCAAAACACAAACACCAAGTGCCTCTAGATGCAATCACTCAAGCGATGCACTTGGATTCTCTCCCAATATCACAATGATAATAAATCAATGATGGAGATGAGTGGGAGGGCTTTGGCTAAGCTCATAAGGTTGCTATGTTAATGCAAATGGCCAAGAGAGTGAGCTTGAGCCAGCCATGGGGCTTACATAGAAGCCCCCATGAAATAGAGCAATTGTATCCCTTTACTGGGCACAACACGGGGTGACCGAACGCTCCGGTCAGTTCGACCGGACATAGGACCCCAGCGTCCAATCGCCCGATGCTTGCCACATGTCATCGGCTTCAAACACTGATCACCCGATCTCAACGGTCAAGTGATGACTAGATGCGTTAGTTAGAAAGTGACCAGACACAGGATCCCAGCGTCCGGTCGTTTCTAGTAAGGTTCTAAATGCGAAATTTCACGACCGAACGCGTTTGGTCATGCTCGATCGAACTCACCCGGTGTCCGATCACTCAATGTTTCCTCTGTGCGCCTCATGTCAACATATGTCAGCACTGACTAGACTTAGACCATGAGCGTCTGGTCAGTTTGCACACCAGCGTCCGGTCAGAAGACCAAGACCGTGTGCTTACTGCTGTCACTGACCGGACTCTGAACCTAGCTTTTGGTCACTGCACCACCAGCGTTCGGTCACTCCGTGAACCTCTGTCTTTTCTGTATAGGGCACCGGTTGCACCGTTGGACTATCCGCACTCTACGAGCGGATACTTCACCGGTGAAGTTTCTAACCCTTGCTCAATGTGCCAACCACCAAGTGTATCACCTTGTGCACATGTGTTAGCATATTTTCACAAGCATTTTCAAGGGTGTTAGCACTCCACTAGATCCTAAATGCATATACAATGAGTTAGAGTATCTAGTGGCACTTTGATAACCGCATTTCAATACGAGTTTCACCCCTCTTAATAGTACAACTATCTAACCTAAATGTGATCACACTCGCTAAGTGTCTTGATCACTGAAACAAAATGGCTCCTACTATTTATACCTTTGCCTTGAGCCTTTTATTTTTCTCTTTCTTCTTTTCAAGTTCAAGCATTTGATCATCACTGTGCCATCACCATCGTCATGATCTTCACCATTGCTTCATTACTTGAAGTAGTGCTACCTATCTCATAATCATTTTGATAAATTAGGTTAGCACTTAGGGTTTTATCAATTAACCAAAATCAAACTAGAGCTTTCAAGAGGGCTGCTAGGGTCCGGTCAATCGAACCGGTACCCTGTGCCAAACACGTAGCGCACGCACGGGTAATACTGGTGCGGGAGATTTTGACACGCTCGGGAGATTCTCATATACGATACTAGCATGGGAGATTCAGGCGCGCGTGGGATGTTCTCATAATACATAGCTTAGGGCCCACCTCTCACTCATAACTTTCAATCAACTAAAAAAAGTCATACCGGTTAAAGTAAATATCCAAATTAAATTTTGATTACACCATCAGGTTTCTTGTAATAAATCCTTCAAAACAAGATCTCACATGGATATATTTAGATAAATTTTTATTAACAAACATTTATCTTATGAAGATAGAACCTTTTTTCTTTTATTGAGCAAAGACATATTCTAGGCTCAAAGAACAATGTTCCGTCTTCATAAGACCTATGTTCCTGGTTTAGAAGAACAATATTCTAGTTTTAGGTTCATGATATTGATATTATAATATACATAAATATAAATAAATAAATACACAACATAAATAAAAATAATAAAATCTAGAGTAAAGCATAAGGAAAAAATAAAAACACGTAATAGAGAAAAATTTAAAATAACATCACATGGATACTTTTCGAACATCCTGAAATATACTATAGAATATCACAAGTATACTGAGTGAACATCACTAAATACACTAGAACATCACTAAATACATTATAGAACATCGCAGGTATACTACGCGACATCACATGTATACTATGTGAACATTACAGAATACATTATAGAATATCACTAAATACATTATAAAACATCACATGTGAATATCACAAAAAACATCATAAACATCACATGTATACTATACGAACATCATAAAATACATCATAGAACATCAGTGTATACTTACGTGAACATCACATTTATACTACGCAAACATCATAAAAATAAATCATAGAACATCACATATATACCATGTGAACATAATAAAATATCACAGAACATCACATGTATAACACGTGAATATTATAAAAAAACATAGAGCATCACATGTATACTACATTAACAACACAAAAAAACATTAGAGAAAGAAAATAAGAAAATAAGAAAACAAAGCGAAACAAAAAAGAAATAAAAGAAACATAAAAAGATAATAAAAATAAAAGAATAATAAAAAATCGCATAAAACAAAAAACAAATATAAATAATGAAGCATGAAATGAAAAAATGAAAAAAATAAAATAAAATAAAAATTTGAGAAGAATAAAAAAAAGAAAAATAAAAAAGAAACTAATCGTACCAAGAGACAGGCCAAAAAATGAAGCAAGAAAAAAAAGGAAAAGAAAATAAAATCACATGAAACAAAAATAAAAAATGAAGAAAGGAAATAAAAATAAAAATAAAAGGAAAGAAAACAAAACAAAACAAAAGAAAAGAAATAAAATAAACATAAAAAAATTAAAACTAAAAGAATAATAAAAATCACATAAAAGAAAAAAGAAAATATAAATAAATAATGAAGCACGAAAATAAAAATAAAAAAATAATATAAAAGAAAAAATGAAAAATAATAAATGAAAAAGGAAAAATAAATGAAACAAGAAAAGAAAATAAAAAAAACCGAAATAACGACACTGGCTATGCAGCTAACGAAAAGAAGAAACATGGTAGTGGGCCGGCCGCAACGTGGGCCGTCCATGCACGCAGCGTTCGCCGCGCGGGAAATCATCGACCCGAAGAATTCCGCCCTCCTCTCCGCTCTCTCGGGAAGTCGCAGGCCCATCGGGATGAGGGGCTTCCATGCTCGCTATCAAGCCGACCAAATGCGAAGCGGGGCCTGAGAGGGCTGCGCGCTGTCGTCCCGTGCCGAAAAGGCCGGGGGTGCATGCAGGAGTGGAGTGGATCCAGGCCCGAAGCCAAGTCAGGGTGTACAAGTAGTTGGGCTTATTCAGCGACGGTGAAACGGGCCTAACTAATTTCCTCTGGAGTTCAGATTTTGAGCATGCGTCGGATTCGATCCGATACTCTCTACACTCTCTCCCTCGGTAAAAAAATAGAGCTTTTTAGGCCCTAGAAAAAATACCTCTTTCTTATATGACTTTTTTTATTTGAAATTACTTGTATGGCCTCGAAACAAAATTTTGTTTCCTTCTGTGATCTTCCGTCCGTTTTTGTCACTCGACGGTGTTAAGTCAAGGGTAAAATGATCATTTTACCCCTAGCGAAAAATAAAATGAAGAGTTTTGTATTTTGAGTAATATTACGCAAATAAGTTCACACATAACTGTACATAATAAGACACATAATCAACTACATAAATATATATATTGCAATATATTTGTGTACTTGATTATGTGTGTACTGTTACGTGTGAACTTATTTGCATAATATTACTCCAAATACAAAACTCTGCATTTTATTTTTTTGCTAGGGGTAAAATGGTCATTTTACCCTTAAGTTAACACCGTCAAATGGTAAAAACGGGCGGAAGGCCATAGAAGTAAGAGAATTTCGCTTTGAGGCCATAGAAGTAAGTTCGAATAAATAAAAAACCATACAAGAAAGAGACATATTTTCCGGGACTATACAGGTAAAAAGCTCTAAAAATAACATCTAGAATTTTGTGCAGATGAACTTTCTTAAATTTGACCAGACTCCTAACAAATATTAACAATATTTATATAAAAATCTAAATAAGCTTATTATAAAATATGTTTGAACTATCTATTCATACACCGTAAATACCAATAATCTTTTGTACATGTGGTCAAAATTAAAAATATTTGATTTCTTAGGAGGCACACCCACCATTCCAAAATAAATCTATCTCACTTATTGAGGTTTTAAAGTTTAACCAAACATATATCCAAAAATGTTAATATCACGGTGTATAATAAGCATTACTATATTGACGTCCAATATACTTTTCATAAGAAATTACTTAGAGATATAAATATTGATATTATTTTCTATATGATTAGTCAAATTAAAAGAGTTCGACTCTTTGACAAGCGTAACATGTATGTATTTTAGAGCGGAGGGAGCAAGAATGGCACTCTTCCTGAGATGGAGAAAAGTACGTGGCACTCGCTAAGCTTCCACTTCGGTGCCGTTTGGATCCTTTCATTTGGAGGATTTGAAATCTACTTAATAAATTAGGCTATTTGGCTTGGAATTTGACATTACATCACTTTCCAAAGTTCACAGTCAATCTCAAATTCAGAGGGTGGGAGATGGGAATTGATTCTCTATATCACCATTCTATGTTTCTACTTTACCACTTATAATATACTCTTCAACACGCTCCTTTATGGTACAAATACAACAAGTATCTATCTCGTATAGACAATAATAATATACAAATATAATTCATATACAACCATATTAATTTAATTAATAATGTGTAAATTAAAATTATTAAAATAAATTTGATTCCGAGGATCAAACGGGCCTCGCGATAAACATAGCTTTGTTTATGTCACCTTATCTCTAGCTATAGATAACGTATATGCATGGATGCCGCTATGCGGTACGGTCGTAGGCCTCGCAAATCAAGCTTGATTTCGATGCCGCAACCGCATAGTTGTACTTACTCGACACTTATATATATATACACACGGTAAGGTTATTCTGCAGCTGGCCACATAATAACTTATTTTATAGCCACCTTATTTTACGATAATATTTATACTAATTTACGATAATAATAATACACATTTACGATACATGAGTTAATATAATTCAAAATGATACTTACCATAATATTATAGTAAATTATTTATGAGAGAGTTACCATAATCTTGTAAATTAGTATAGTAACTATCGTAACTTAAAGTGGCCACAAAATAACTTATTCTACGGCCAGCTATAGACACACACGGTAAAGCTATTCTACAGCTGGCCACAGAATAACTTATTCTATGGCCACCTTGATTTACGATAATGTTTGTATCAATTTACCGACAATACATATTTACGATACATAGGTTACTATAATTCAAGATGATATTTACCATAATGCTATAGTAAATCACTTATGAGAGAGTTACCATAATATTGTAAATTAATATAGTAATTATCGTAACTCAAACTAGCCACAGAATAACTTATTCTACGGCCAGCTACAGAATAATACGTGTTTATATATATATATATATATATATATATATATATATATATATATATATATATATATATATATATATATATATATATATATATATATATATATATATATATATATATATATATATATATGCGTAACCTTGTATGTATGTGTGTGTGTGCGTACACATAGTCACACACGCATGTATCTCCAGTGCATGGAGGGCAGAGCCGTGTAAGCTAGGACGATAGTCGATAGATCCTAAACGATACTTGAGATCAATCACTCCAACTTTCCGAGATACGATTTGTACACGCACGCACGAGAGTGGGTGAAGCGCAAGACTTGCACTACCCGTGGTCTCCGCTTGATATGTTTTTTTTTTTGGAATGTCTCCGCTTGAATTATATTTGTTGCTGTTGGACAAAAGCAAGATTTATTCGGTCTTTACCTTAAAGAGATATGGAAATCTGCAAGCACCTAACTTTTGTTACCCCCACCCTATAATCATGTCCTTGACCCTGCGAATTTCTATGATCTAATCAATTTTGCATAACGGCACAAGGCTTTGGAAAGCGGCCGGAGCAAAACACCCGGTAACTCTTCTTCTTCTTTTTTTTATCCTTTTCTAGGTATACTTTAGTTTGGGGTTAACGTGCTAAAGCGCGTTGTATAGTGCTACCGTGACCATCTTTGACTTTCTCATCTTTAATAAAACAGACAGCTCTTCTGCCGGTTCGTTTAAAAAAATCAATCTTGCATAATATATTTGTAGCTTAAGCTTATTATTAGTTATATATGCTCGCGCATGTGTGCACATTATTAAAGTTATTACAAGCATTGCCAATGTTTAATCTCTTAGAAAACTCTTAACGAGCTAAACTAGAGTTATGTTCACTACTTTTTATTATAATCCACGAGAAAACGATTGATTTAAGGTAAGGTTTTCAGCCTTTCAAACCAGACATCAGACACTTCCTTTTATTGTCTGCTTGTCCACAAACATTCATAAACAAGGAGGGAGGTTCTCTCTGTTGTTTTTTGGAAAAATAGGAGTATGCTTATTCATATAAATATGTTTAGTATCTTACTATTACCACATTAATTCTCACGAGATGCATTCAAAAGGATAAATCATAAAAATACTTACAAAACACGAAAAGACCTAGGCATCAATTCAATTGACTAATCACCATTCAAAATAATACTATCGGGTTCATAAACCCGGTGTCTCTAATGGGCCTACTTCACAGCAAAAAGCTTGGCCCAGCAGACGACGTTGCGGAGACGCGCAACTCCTGGGCCGGCCCAGATACCTAACGATAGGCCGGAAGAATGATTCAGTCTCCGACCGGAAGGCCTAGCCAAGGAGGGATGATGCTCGCCTCCAACTCTGACCCGCCTCTCCGACCGGAAGGCCTGGCCAAGGAGGGGCGACGCTCGCTTCCGACTTCGACCTGCCTCTCCGATTGGAAGGCCTAGCCAAAGAGGGGCGGCGCTCGCTTCCGACTCCGATCGGAAACACACCAAACCTCTGCCTACGGCTCTTCTTCGACCGGCGCGGTCGGAGTAGACTGGGAACGACTGAACGGGGACGCTCGCTCGGTGAGGACCCTAGAAATCAGACGGAACAGATTAGGTAAGGCGCATAAGTCAACCGCAATACCGAGGATCGTACCCTGCACACCTGTAGGACACTACTGTCAGGCCATGTCAGAAGGGTACTTTTGCAACCTTCCAGACATGTCAGGACACGAACAGTGTTGTAGGCGCCGACATTTGTCCTACAGTATGGTAGGCGTCGACATTTGCCATACCAGAAGAATACGATGGAACCAACCACATGCATCAGGGCGTCAACAATATTGTATGCGCCGACAAACCATCTTGTACCCGACGGCGTGGGCAACAAGACTAGATAGCGCACACACACTCTCTCTCTCACTCACTTATAAGGCCATCCCCTTTATCTATAAAAGGGGATGCACTCTCTCCTAAAACGGGATGATTCAAATGATTGAGCAACAGACAACAGACGGATCGCTCCGACTCACTCTCTACTATATGTTCCAATACTTAGCGCACGTAGGTGCTCCCATCACTCTCGACCTTTCGGTCTAGAGTTCGACCGGACCTCTTACACCCCCATATTACTTTCACTCGTTTGTAAGCCCACAGCAAACGTCGAGCACCTAGGCTCAGGAATAAAGTCACCGACCGACTCAAACTAGACATAGGGCACATTGCCTGAACCAGTATAAACCCTGTGTCATTGAGTGCTAGGCCACATCCGATCACAAAGTATGGCAAAACGACAAATATTTACTAGTTGGTCACTTTTTGCATCGACAGTTGGCGTCGTCCGTGGGGAAGACGTCGTACGTTCACGCTTTTGGTCATCGGATGGCCTATCTTTCCGCCATCTTCGGCATGGAAGGCTCAAGCGATACGACTCGCTTTGGCTCACTGGAGTTTCCCATGCTCCCACCTATTGGGATGTGGGTTCCTCCCGTCTTCGAGCCATCCAAGACCTTCCTCTTAGGAAGCCTAGACTTCATCGCCGACCGGCTCGACGTGCTTCGCCTCCACGAGGAGGCACTTGTCCCAGCCCCTGTCGGAGGAGGAGCACCCTCTGTCGGCCCCGAGACACCCGACGACCTCAACAACGAGATGCATGCGCTTCGCTCTGAGCCTACACTAGGCTCAAACCCCGTTGTGAGTAATGTACATATTGTTCTTTACTCGCTGTTTAGTATCTTCCATCGACTCTCCGGAGGGACCCCGTTGTCCCCATCGTGACTGCCATGCGACCGGTTCCCCTATGGCCTCGCGTCCCCCGCAGACGCGTACGCACGGGAGCTTCAAAAGATGCTGACATCGCCTCCTCTCACATCCGAATTTGTGGGGATGGCAGGCTACGCTCCCGCCTCTTTCGACGACTTCATGGATGACAAGGTTGAGAGCGATGGCTCTAGCATTGGTGATGTCGTGGCACCTAGCCATCCTCTGTCTCAGGAGTGCGCTATGGCGGATGCTCTAGGACAGCCGCCGGTGGTAGTGGAGTCTCTACAGACCCATACCCCTCTGGACCCTCGTGCAGAGGCCCCAACGTGTGCGTAGGAGCATAGTGAGGAGCTATGACAAAGGCGGCAGAACCAGCTGCCACCTACGCTGGTGCGTTCAGCACAGCATGCTGTGCCACTCGCGCGTAACCCAGCAAGCGACGCCCGGGGTCACGCCCGCCAGGTCCAGCGCAACATCATGGACGAGGGGAACGATCCCCCATAGTTTGCTCGGGCCAGCCAGAACATCACCGCTGTGGCGATGGTTCTGCGCGGCCTTGTAGAGCCTGTCGACCCTAGGAGCAGTCGGTCCATCGGAACCTCCAGGCGCTGGTGGAAACCACCGTCGTTCAACAGGTAGAGAGCTCTGCGTGGCGACAATGACTCTCGGCCTCTCTCCCCACTAGGGGAATGGGGCTACACCAGTCACATCGCTCCATCCGCTCACCTCTATAGACACTAGGCATAGAATAGGAGGCTATCGCTGCACCACAGCCTGACCCGGTGCCCGCTCCACACCGATAACATGTGTGCGAATGCCTCGGGCCAAACCAAGACGCTCGCAGCATCATCAACAACTAGCATCAGGGCCGGCATGATGATGACGTCCATCAGGGGGTGGTGAGAGCAGGCGACACAGGCCCCAACCGAACCATCGAGGGGAGTGGTGAAACGCACCCTAGGCATGGTCGTCGACCCAATGACTGAAGTCCTACCCCAGATGGCCTAGGACCACGGGCCTTTGGCCAACGCATCTAGAGAGCACTGTTCCCACAATGCTTTCGACCGCCTACCAACATCGTCAAAAACACCGGGGAGACGAATCCTAGTATATGGCTCAAAGACTTCCGGCTTGCCTGCCGAGCTGGAGGAGTGGATGATGACCCACTTCATCATTCAGTACCTCCCCATCTGCATGGGGGAACATGTTTGAGCATGGCTCAAATTCTTTTCGCATACTAGCATCCACGACTGGGCGAATCTCAAGAGGATCTTCATCGGCAATTTCTAGGGGACGTATGTCCGTCCTAGGAATTCCTACGACCTCATGAGCTGCCAGCAGGAGCCCAACGAGTCCCTGTGGGATTACAACCATAGATTCTCAAAATAATGCAACTCCCTCCCTGATGTTGTTGACGTAGACGTCATCAGTGTGTTCCACTCTGGGACAACCTATGAGTCCCTGATCCACAAGCTCGGTTGTCTAAAGCCCCAGACCACCCACGACCTCCTCGATGTCACCACGAACCATGCCTTCAGCGAGGAGGTGGTCGGAGCAGTCTTTAGTGAAGGCTAGGGCAAGGCCAAGGCCAAGCATGGGCACCAAGATGAGGACCCCTCCATACAGAGGGGCAAAAAGAATAAGAAGGATCATCGCCGACCGACCAACTCCACATTGGTCGCCGTAGTTGATCGCACGGGCAAGCTGCCCCAGCAGAGCCGGCCCGACCACTTCAACAAGCTCATGGAGAGTCCATGCACCAACCATGCCTACCCCATCAAGCACCTCTATAAGGGCTATGAACTCCTCAAACGCTTTCTATGATAGGCCAGTGGGCCAAAAGAAGGAAAGGGCAAGGAGATAGTGGCCAAGAAAGGAGGCACGACGGGCAAGGATGGGGACAACTTTCCTGATCCTAAAGAATGCCTCATGATCTTCGGGAGATCTGATGCCATCTACTCCGAGCGCCAGCACAAAGTGCGCTATAGAGAGGCATGCATCACCGAAATGGCCATCCCCTCCTTCCTTAGCTGGTCGGAATCTCCGATCACTTTTGATCAAAGGGACCATCCCTCCCACGTCGCCAGACCAGGTCGCTACCCGCTCATCATCGACCTCATTGTCTGCAAAAAGTTCCTCACCAAGGTGCTGATGGACGGACATAGCGGCCTCAACATCCTCTATGTCGACACCCTCGATGCCATGAGCATCCCCTGGTCAGAGCTTCGCCCAGTGAGCTCTTCCTTCCACAGCGTGATCCCAGGGATACAGGCATACCCGCTTGGGTAGATCGACCTACCCATCATGTT
Organism: Miscanthus floridulus; assembly: GCF_019320115.1. Lineage (NCBI taxonomy): Eukaryota > Viridiplantae > Streptophyta > Magnoliopsida > Poales > Poaceae > Miscanthus > Miscanthus floridulus. Next base: position 147,005,582 of record NC_089584.1, read on the forward strand.
TGGTGACCGAGCCAACTTCCTCTTGGAGGTCCTCACCTTCGAGGTGGTGGACTTCCCAGGGTCCTATCATGCCATCTTAGGGTGGCCATGCTATGCCAAGTTCATGGTGATCCCCAACTTCACCTACCTCAAGTGGAAGATGTCAGGACCGAATAGCTTCATCACTGCGGGTACCACCTTTTCACACGCCTTCACATGTGACCGTGAGCATTACGAGCTCACCACTGTCGTCATCAACTTAGCCGAGCTCCCTCGGCTCAAAGAATCATCGACCCCAGCAGTCCTAGACCGCAACAAGCCAACCTCCTCCACTGCCTTATGCCCACTCAAAGAAACTAAGGCGGTGGGAATCAACCCAACCAAGATGGTGCGGATCGGGACCCAGCTCCCGGCCAAATAGGAATGTGAGCTTGCCGACTTTTTATGTGCCAATCGCGATGCTTCACATGGAAACTTTCTGACATGTCGGGCATACTGCGGGAGGTCGCCAAGCATGCATTGCGCCTCATCCTAGGCTCGAAGCCCGCCAAGAAACGCCTACGTCGCTTTAACAATGAGAGGCGTAGGGCCATAGGCGAGGAGGTCGCCAAACTCCTATCAGTCGGATTCATCAAGGAGGTATATCACTCTGACCAGCTTGCCAATCCTATTTTTGTTAAAAAGAAGACCGAGAAATAGAGAATGTGCGTTGATTATACCAGCCTCAATAAGGCATGCCCAAAGGACCATTTTCCTTTGCCACGCATAGACCAGATAGTCGACTCCACCTCAGGATGTGAATCCTCTCCTTCCTGGATGCCTACTCAGGCTATCATCAGATCACGATGAAAGAGTCTGACCAGCTCGCAACCTCATTCATCACCCTGTATGGTTTGTACTGTTATGTTACCTTGCCTTTTGGTCTGAAGAACACTGGCGCCACCTATCAATGGTGCATGCAGTAATGCTTCACCAATCAAATTGACACGCTTGACCAGTCTGACCAAGTTGAGCGGCCAAAACCAACAATCGTCGTCTATGTTGATGACATAGTGGTCAATATGGCTCAAGCTTGCGACCTGATCGTGAACTTGGCCACAACATTCATGAACCTCTGAAGGTTCAACATCAAATTGAATCTTAAAAAGTGTGTTTTTGGGGTTCCAAAAGGGAAGTTGCTAGGATACATTATGTCGAACGTGGTATTGAGGCCAACCCTAAAAAAATCATGGTCATCTCCAACATGGGCCCTATATGCAACGTCAAGGGCATATAAAGACTCACCGACTGCTTGACCACCCTAAGCCGATTCATCTCTTAGCTAGGCGAGTGGGGGATACCTCTCTACAAGCTTATCAAAAAGAAGGACACTTTCATCTAGATTGAGGAAGCACAATAGGCTTTGGAGAGCCTCAAAGCATCACTGACGTCGGCCCCAATCCTCGTCGCTCTCGAACAAGGAGAACCCCTCCTCCTCTATGTCGCGGCAAGCAACCACATGGTGAGCGCCGCCCTAGTCATCGAAAGGAAGGAGCCAGGACCCCACCTTAAGGTCCAACGACCCATATACTTCATTAGGGTGGTACTCACTGACACCAAAGTTTGGTACCCCTAGGTGTAGAAACTTCTATACATCATGCTAATGGTGACTCGAAAGCTCCTACACTACTTAACCAACCATGAAGTCTCGACCGTCACTTCATACCCGCTGGGAGACATTGTCCACAACCACGATGCCATGGGACAAATCTCCAAGTGGGCACTCAAACTAATGGGCCATGACATTAGGTATATTCCCCGCACCGCTATCAAATCTTAGGCTCTCATGGATTTTGTCGCCGAATGGACTGAGGTCTAGCTCCCGACCCTAGACGTCACCCAAGAGTACTCAATGATGTACTTCGATGGCTCCGTAATGACGCCTGGCTCAAGGGCTGGAGTGGTTCTAATCTCCCCAAATGGGAGCAAGCTCCCCTATGCAATCTGCCTCCACTTTTTGGCCTCAAACAACACCATAGAATATGAGACCCTCATCAATGGACTACGCATCACCATCGAGCTCGGCGCTATGTGGCTCTACATCCATGGCGATTCGTAGTTGGTCGTTGACCAAGTCATGAAGGAGTCCTCTTGCAAAAGTCCCCTCATGGCAGCATATTGCGAGGAGGTTTGCAAGCTCGAGGACAAATTCTAGGGGATCAAACTACATCATGTCCCCTGAAAGGACAATGATGATGCTGATTTTCTCGCAAAATTGGCTGCCAGGCGGGTTTCGACTCCGGACGGGGTATTCATCAATGACCTTCACGAGTCATCCGTCCGCATCCTAGAAGGTCCAATCTAGACACACCCCAATGCCAACCTGGCGCTCGGGGGCTCTAACCTTGGTGCTTCCATGATGATGTCGCCCATCGACATCGCCGTTGTAACACTCGATTAAACCGACGACGAGCGCTGCTAATCGCGTACCTCCTCAAGGAGGTTCTCTCACCCAAAAGGACTAAAGCACGATGGATCGCTCGACGCGCCAAGACATTCATCATAATCGGTAACAAACTTTACAAGCGAAGTCCATCCAGAATACTCATGAAGTGCATCCCTACTGACTAAGGAAAACAGCTCCTCCTTGAGGTCCATACCGGAATCTATAGACTTCACACGGCCCCGAGGTCGCTAGTCAGAAAAGCCTTTTGGCAATGTTTTTACTAGCCCACCACGCTATGAGATGTAGAGGAGGTTGTCCACAGGTGTGTGGAATGCCAGTTCCATGCTCGACAAACTCATTTGCCAGCACAAGAGCTTCAAACCATCCCCATCACCTGGCCGTTTGCAGTCTGGGGCCTCAACATGGTAGGACCTCTTAAAAAGGGCCTGGGCAGCTTCACTCACCTACTCGTAGCAGTGGACAAATTCACCAAGTGGATAGAGGCAAAGCCCATCACCAACATTCGTTTGGAAGAGGTAGTCAAGTTCTTCCTTGAAATCGTCTACCGGTTTGGCATTCCTAATTGTATCATCACTGACCACAGAACTAACTTCATCGAGAAAAAGTTCCTAGACTTTTGTGATGGATACGGCATTAGGATCGACTGGTCCTTGGTTGGACATCCATGTACCAACGGTCAGGTCGAGTGGGCCAATGGCATGGTCCCCCAAGAACTCAAGCTACACATCTTCGACAGACTCAATAAGTACGCTGGACGATGGGTTGCAAAGGTCCCAGCGATCCTCTAGAGCCTAAGAACAACCCCAAACTGATCCACATGGTTCACACCCTTCTTCCTAGCCTACGGAGCTAAAGCAGTGCTGCCCTCCGACCTTGACCACGGTGCCCCAAGAGTGAAGGCCTTCGACCACGACCGAGCCACGGAGGCTTAGCAAAACATGGTCGACCTACTCGAGGAGGCTCATGTCATCCGCTCCGCTCGCTACCAGCAAACTCTCCATAGATACCATGAAAGGAAAATTAGAGGGAGGATCCACGAGGTCGAAGACCTCATACTCTGGAGAACACAATCAACCAAGGAGAAACACAAACTCTCTCCGCCATGGGAAGGACCCTATATGGTGACCGAGGTGATCCGATTGGGCGCCTACCGACTGAAGGATGACAACAGAAACATTCTCACCAACACTTGGAACATCAAGCAATTATGTCGTTTCTTACCTTAAAAATTTGGTCTTACCGCTTTCTTTCATTCAACGTTTGCTCCTACAAGCACCTAGGGCTAAACACTCTCAGCCCGGGTTGCTCAGGGGCTCCACAAGGGTGTGATACCATCTCTCTTTTTTACTATCATATAGTAAATGCTTTTTACCCAAATGAAAGAGTAGTTCGTTCCTTTAATTACCCTATGTAACTTTGCCTTAAACTCCTGACCGATCACACCCCACCATGACCTACGGTTACAAGCAGCTGAGCCTCGCGGGCCATGCCTGGGTTATTAAAGTTGCAGCCTATGGGTCAAACGGGCAGGTGCAAAAAAGAAAAGATAAAAACAGAGCTATGTTAGGGTAAAAAAAGAACGGATGGGACAAGTTTCCCCTTACGAAGTGATTCCATCACAAAACAAAATTGATGTATTCATGAATACAAACTGTTCACATGGGGGCTCCCCCACGAACTTAACTTTTATATTTGCTAACTACTTCTAATCTAATTTCTACTGTGGCCACTCGGCGGTATCGACTGATGGCCCGATCGATGAAGATAAGGCCTACTCGCTCTTCGATGGGGCAATGTTCGGTTCGGTCAAAGGTGGGACGACGCTCACTTCCGAACCGGCCTCCACTACATCCGTAAGCTAGGTGATGTCTTCTTAACGCATGCCTTCAGCCATGCTCGCATGATGAGCCTCCATCACCCACTGCGTGGAGACTTGCTCGGCCACCAACTGTGGTGTGGCAGCAAGCTTTCCCCGAGCGCATGGATGGCATCTGCGCTCCAGCCATCGGCGTACCCACTACAAATGGTGACAAAGTCTAGGTCCGAGTGGTGCATCACCACTGAGGTTAGCACCCATGATGTCCCGTAGAACATCCCATCAGAGATGAGAGCCCAAACCTCGTTCAGGACCTCCGCCAGTTGGATGGTGGGCATGCTAGTACTTGGCGCCGACCCAAACACCTCCGAGACAATGACCTAGGGACGTTGTAGATCTGGTCGAGCTCCCCCTTGAGAGCACATAGCTCTTAAAGGGACTTGGCTAGCACCTCCGCACTCTGACCAATCATCGCCTTTGCTGTCTCCAGCTCCCTCTCCAACGATCCAACCCTTCTGCCTAGTTCTAGAAGAAGGACGACAAGCTTAGAAGCAAGGGAAAGGAAAACTAAGGCATCAACCAAAGGCAGAACAGATACATACCAAGACAAGTGTTCTCGAGGATGGAGAGTCCTTCCTCCTATCGAGTCACCTTCTTGCGCAGCCGAGCATTCGACTCCTCTATCCTAAGCACCTACCCCTAGAACGCGAGCACTTCCTGGTCGACCTCTGACCGAGCATTCCACTCTGACTCTAGAGCTTCCAGGGGCTTTGGGAGTGCCACCTCGGTCTTCGCTAGGGACTTCTAGAGCACCGCCTTGGTCTTTGCCTAGTGGCCCTTCACCATGTCAACTCCTGGCTCAGTGGTAGTCGCTCGTTCCACCATAAGCAGTTTCACCGCCCGTGCTCCCATCACCTCGGTCGCTCAGTCTTAGGACTTATGATGGATAGACTCCATCTGGCGCTCAAGCTCAGCAACTTGCCGCGACATCACAGCTTCCTTCTCCATCCGACCGTGTTCCTCCCAGATGAAACGGGACTTGTGGCTTGACATCTCCTCTAAACCCTACAAAGCGAGAAGCAAACACGCTGAAACAACCAGCGAAGGACCAAGGAGTCAAGGACAAACACTAAAAATGTAGAAAACATACCTCTATGATGCGGAGAAGATCAACTATACTCGCCAGATGGATGGACTCAACCCGCTCTAAGGCCTCCTTGAGCCTCGCCTTGGTTTGGGCGAGATCGGACTCCATTGCGAGTCCTCTTCCCCCAAGTAAGTCTGAGAGCTACACCTCCTCCTCATCTTGAAGGATGAACTGAGCCTTCCTCGGGTTGCCAGGGCAGGGCCACACTAGCTCGTAGGTCGCCCCAACCCGCTGGAAGGCCCAGTCGATGACTGGACCACCACCAGCTCTTGCAACAGCAGGATCGTCGGCGGCTCCACCCTAGCACCTACCTCACCAGGGGAGGGGATCTCCATTGCCTCGACCCCATGGTCATGACTCGCTGCAGGCTTTGTCCCCACATGGCAGGTGAGGTGATGCTCAATCCCATCAGTATCTGGCCGTTGTTAAAAAGGTATAGGTCAGTCACGCTAAAAAACTAAAACTATGAGATCAAAAGAAACAAAGGATATGTGTCTAGACAAAAGTGGTAGGGCCCTAAAGCCCTGACCCACTGGCGATGAACCCGTTGGGTGAGGGCCACTCACGAGTTGTGATCTGTGCCCCCTCAAGTAGGCCAAGGGAGGTGCCAGCCCGGTCGGTTCCCGATCGGCCCGCGATTTGCCACGACCACCGGCTCATGGCGCACACGCCACGATCGGAGTAGCTGGTGGGGCATCCCCCTATTATGGGTTGCGTGCACACACTAACCCCAAAGATGTGGGGGTGTGAGCCCACTCCAACCACCCAGCCTACCCCACCATGCCTAGAGCAGATGGGGGCAAGGCTGACGATGCTTTCAAAGGTCACAGCGACCACGTTCACTTCGCCTCTCGCTCGGCGGTGGCATCCGAGCTTGCAGCGTGCTTCCTTGACACGGGAACATCACCATGCCTCTCCACATCCCGCTCACCCCTGATAGATGCGGCTGTAGGCTCGTGATGCTCCACCAAGGTTGCGACGATGTCCCATCCTCCATCCTCGGAGGAGCTCGCGTCGACGCCCATCTCCGTTGGCTCCTTCGATTCAAGCTCTGCCCCCACATCACTCCTATTTTCCTTGGCCCGCACCCACGGACAATCTCCTTCTCCTTCTCATGCCTCCTCTGAGCCTTCTCAGCTCTCTTCTTCTTCTTGGCATCCGTCGCGTCCTTTAGGGAAGCTTGTTGAGCCACGCCCTCTGCCCCCCTCAAAAGATGCGGTCGGGATTTGTAGCCGCCGAGCCTCTATGAAACAGATGACTTGAAGTTAGAACAATGGAAAGTAAGAGAAAAAAGGTCACAAAAAAGGAGGAGGGGAGCGTACTAGATTGGACAGCTTCGCGACATGGAGAGGTCTAGGCTTTCCTTCAGGGGACTCCTTATTCCTCAGCTACAGCACCCTGTCGAGCTAACTCCAGACCTCCTCCTTTGCAAACTACTCTAGCAATGCATAGTTGGGATCTGTCGGGCCAGAGTACATCCACATCGGCCGCCTTCTCTACGCCAGCGGGTGACCCGATGGTGGAAGAAGGTGTGGAACACCCATAGCCCATCGAGGCCATGTTGCACCAGCTTCTGGAGTTCTGCCTTGATGACCTCCAGCTTGTTTTGCTGGCTGAAGGGCCCCCATGACCAACTCTCCTACCTCTCTAGCCTCCTTTCGGTGAACGATGGGAACGATGCCTCCGCTAGGTTCCTGATATAGAACCATTCTCCATGCCACCCCTGATTGGAGTAGCAAGGGGAGTACGTGGGGTAGGAGCCCGATGGCCTTGACTTCTTCTATAGGGCAAAACCCCCCACTAGTGCGGTCCTAGGTGGCTTCCCCTCCAACAAAGCTCGTCCAGTGAAGATCCACCAAAAGAGGTCCACATGCGGCTCCATCCCGAGGAAGGCCTCATAGACGATGATGAAGACGACAACATGCAGCACCCCAGTCAGATTGAGGTGCTGCAGCTTCAGGCCCCACTCATTAAGGAGCCCATGCAGGAACCAGTGCATGGGATATCCTAGCCCATGCTCATGGAAGGCAAGGAAGGATACGACCTCATCAGCCCAAGGTCGTAGAATGGCTTCCCTCAGCGTAGGATCCCTCTAGTGCACCACCTCCTTCAGCGGGAGCAGCCCCTTCTTGGTGAACGCAGCCAGCACCGCCTCATCCACATTGGATGGCCTCCAGCTCGACATTGCACTTTGGACTCACGAATGGATCTACGAGTTTCTCCTCTCCCTTGCTTTACCCTCTCTCACTTAGGAACCATCATGGCACACGAACGTGAATGGCAAAAAGGAAGGAGGAGAAGCAACAATTGGAGAATAGGCAAAGGATTGGGACAAAAACCCCTCCCTTCCCCTATTTAAGGAGGAGACACGATAGTTGGAGAAAGGCGAAGGATTGGGGTGAAAATCCTCTCTCTTCCCCATTCAATGTGGATGGGATGCGGTGGGACGTGTCCTGACTGATGGGATGCGCCCTACCCAAGGAAATGATGCCTAGATAGACGGGACGTGGCCTGGGCATGTCCCACCACTACCGCACGTCGAGCGTAGGAAACAAGGTGCAACCGCACGCAGACAACCCTCCGCCTCCCTAAGCCGGACTTGGAAGGGCCCAATGATGGGATCCTCGTCAACGAGAGACCAATAGGCTTCCTGAGTCGATCAGATGGCTCAGGCGACTGTCGAGAGACAAGTAAGGAGCAGTGGGACGTCTCATGTGGGCCATGCCATCTCCATCACAGCCGACGAACACAGATCCCATTCGGACATATCCCAATACTCGAGTCATCAAGGTAACTTTATCAAACGTTCTTGCTTTATTTTCTGATGCATGATCATTCGTTCATCCATTCTCATACAACGCATTCACACACACATTCATACCATCATTTATTCATCCATACATCCATAGCATTGCATATGCAAATTAATCACAATGCTTCGTGTTGCGTCATGAGGCGGTAGTTGCCTCATTCAACATGAGCAACGACCGACCAGGGTTCGAAGGCTGGCCCGCGAAGGGCTCAAGGCCGCCTTGCATCAAATAGAGCCATGGGAGAAAACACAGATGAGCCCTAGTGGCCCTCGCTTGATCTGTCTAGAAGCAGGTAGGGTCATCTCAACCTTCTCATTCGATCCTAACCTTGAGCCATGCCTATAGAATCTCCATCGAGGGAAGGCTAGTGGGCCACCTAAGTCGGTCATCGGAACGACCCAAGCATCTGTTGGGAGGTAGGTTAAGGAGCAATAGAATGCCACATGAGGGCCATGTTGACACCGTCATGAATGACGAACCCGGATTCCACTCGAACGTGCCTGTTAGTGAGCTCACCAAGCGCGTCACTAGAGCCATTGAGGCAAGCGACGTTAGGTCAGCCCCTCTGGTTGCAAAAACCATGGATAGGGTAACACATGGAACTAGACCAACCCCTGTCGAACCCAACGGGGCTTAGGGGCTCAGGTCACCCAATGTTGACTCAGGAAAACAATCAACCGCGCAAGTCGCGGGTGAGACAAACATGGGCAAACAACCTGAACGCTAGAAACACAGGAGTCTGTGGCCCCATGAAAGAGTACCAAGATATTCAGCCTTCGACCGACTAGCCAGTCAGACGAAGGCTTGGGGGCTACACCCACCGGGTGTGCTCACGCGCACCCACTGGTAAGTAAAAAAAAACCAGACGATTCTGCCCAAATCACCTAGGGGCTTGGGGGCTACACCCACCGGGTGCGCTCACGCGCACTCGCTGACAAAACAAAGAAATCCCCTAGAAAATTCTACCTAAATTGCCTAGGGGCTCATGGGCTCCTGTCGAGTTCATAAATCTAGGGTCCCTAATGGGTCTGCTTCCTAGCAAAAAGCTTGGCCTAGCAGACGACGTTATGGATGACACATAACTCCTGGGTCAGCCTAGATACCTAACGATAGCCCGAAAGAGTGATCCAGTCTCCGACCGAAAGGCCTAGGCAAGGAGGGGCGACGCTCGCCTCTGACTCTGACCCGCCGCTCTGACCAAAAGGCCTGGCCAAGGAGGGGCGATGCTCGCTTCTGACTTCGACCAGAAGGCCTGGCCAAAAAGGGGTGACGCTCGCTTCCAACTCCAACCTGCCTCTCCGACCGGGAACACACCAAACCTCTGCCTAAGGCTCTTCTCTGACCAGCAAGGTCAGAGCCGACTAGGAACGACCAAACGGGGACGCCCGCTCGGTGAGGACCCGAGAAATCAGGCAGAGCAGATAAGGTAAGGCACATAAGTCAACTGTAATACCGAGGACCGTACCCTGCACACCTGCAGGATAGTACTGTCAGTCCATGTCAGAAGGGTACTTTGCAACCTTCCAGACATGTTAGGACACAAACAGTGTTATGGGCACCGACATTTGTCCTACAGTATGGTAGGTGTCGACATTTGCCATACCAGAAGAACACGATGGAACCAACCACATGCATTAGGATGTCGACAGTATTGTAGACGTCGACAAATGGTCTTGTACCCGATGGCATGGGCAACAAGAATAGGTAGCACACACTCTCTGTCTCTCACTTTTTGGCCATCCCCTTCATCTATAAAAGGGGATGCGCTCTCTCCTAAAATGGGACAATTCAGACGATCGAGCAACGAACAATAGATGGATTGCTCCGACTCACTCTCTGCTAGCTCTAGACATTCTAAAGCTACACATAGCATACATTCAAATACTTAACACATGTAGGAGCTCCCGTCAGTCTTGGCCCTTCGGTCCAGAGTATGACCGAACCTCTTACACCCCTCATCTTACTACCACTCGTTTGTAACCCCACACAAACTTTGAGCACCTAGGTCAGGAATAAAGTCACCGACTGTCGGTGCAGAAAGTGACCAACACGTAAATATTTGTAGTTTTGTTGTACGTTGTGATCGGAGGTGGCCTAGCACTCAATGACACAGGGTTTATACAAGTTCAGGCAATATGCCCTACGTCCAATTTGAGTCGGTCGGTGACTTTATTTCTGAGCCCAGGTGCTCGAAATTTGCTATGGGGTTACAAACGGAAGGGAGAAAGATGGATTTGCTATAGTTTTGCTGTAGTTTTGTCATGATTTTGTTGTAGTTTTGCAACGACACATGGTTTATACTAGTTTTGCCATGAATTTGCTCACTCTAATTGCGTCAGTCGGAGAAGAGCTGTAAGCAGAGGTTTGGCGCATTCCCGGTCGGAGAAGCGGGTCAGAGTCAGAAGCGAGGCCTTTTGGTCGAAAAGGCCGTTCGGAGGCGAGCCAGAGTTGGAAGCGAGGCCTTTTGGTCGGAGAGGTGGGCCAGAGTCAGAAGTGGGCGCCGTTCCTCCTCGGCCATGCCTTTTGGTTGGAGATTGGATCGTCCTTCTGTCCTGTTTGTTAGGTTTTTGGGCCGGCCCAGGAGTTGCGCGTCATTCGCAACGTTGTCTGCTGGGCCGAGCTCTTGCTAGGAAGTCGGTCCGTGAGAGACCCCGGGTTTATGAACCCGACACCGACCGACTCAAACTAGACGTAGGGCGCGTTGCCTGAACCAGTATAAACCCTGTGTCATTGAGTGCTAGGCCACATCTAATCACAACGTACGACAAAACGATAAATATTTACTAGTTGGTCACTTTTCGCACTGAGAAATACCCACTAGATCTATTTTGTTTTCTAAAAAATCACCCTCCTTTGTTATTATGAAAAAACGACTTATAGTAACTCCTACATCTAAGCATCTAAATTACACATATGTCGTTGTGAAACATAATCTAAAGTAACTCACTAAACTTGCATGTAAGTTACTCACCCCATTCTCAGGATACATAATCTAAGTTCCCTCCTTAAATTTGCATCTAAATTAATTACCCCACCTCTGTTATTATTAGAAAACTAAAATAAATTTATATATGGTTTGCCAACTTATCATTAAAAGGTTCAAATATCCATGAATTATGCCTATGTATGTTTCTACGCACTTCTATCACTATTAATATATAAAATACTAATTGAAATTAAACATGCATGATTTGTCACCATAAAATCAACGTACACATGCATGCACGTAATAATATACATATTTCTAGGTTTCCAATCATGAACAATGTTCCCTTAACAACTCCATTTAAATAATATTAATACCCATCAAATAAGAGTTTTAAATAAAATACAAAAGAAGGGTTTTCGCTATAATATACATTTCTCTCTCTATATGACTATTTATATATCCTCGAATCCTTATTTTTAATACAATAAAAAAAGATTTTTTTAATAAAAGGCACAGCAGACAATATAATATGTAGATAAAAAGTTCACAACAATTGAGAAGATAAAAAAATTGAAAGTTAAAATCCAGATTCATAACATCACAAAACATGGTTGCAACAAGAGCTAGCCATCATGATTTAAGCTAAGGTGTCAAGTAAACACATATTGAATACACACATAGGTGTGAATATGTGACGCGGAGGAAAAAAAACCACACATATGGATGAAAGAAACATATATATAGAGTAATTGATAATTTGTCACTAACATGGATAGATATAACAGTGTGTGCAAGATAAGTACCGTAATTTCTAATACCTTGTTTCTCCTAGTCCTAAGATTGTAGGCATGCGAGCACGGGTTGATGTACGTGTATAACAAACAGAGATTTTCTTGCCAAACATCCCCACCAATAGAAAATTGGATATCAGCAGGATCTGTCATACAGAACCGTATATCCTTGATTATGGACCTGTTTGGTTTACACCCAGGCAAACTTTTTGCCTGGACCAGGCAGCTCTCCCAAGTGTTGGATTTCCGGCGCCTGGGGCTGAGTCTGAGATGCATGCCTGGAGGTGAGGTTGCTTGGGAGGGCACCAACCAACATCCCATAAGTGCATAATCCATGGGTGTTTTTCTTTAACACCCCCTCCCCCACCCCTTCATAAAGAAAAATGTGCCTAATATAATATTGTGTTCTTTCACTATAATAAAATTAATATGTGAAAAATCTTTATTCAAGACAGTAGCTGCTAAAGTATTTGCGCAAATGTTAAGAAACAAATTTTGTAAATATAGCTGACATGCTTTAGGATGATTGGATCCCATGACACATCATTTTCCCCTATCAATGCTTGGATGCGCTCCCACCAATCCACAAGGCAAGCTGGCAAGTGGCAAATTAGGATCAATGCAAAGACCTACAACAAGGGAGAAGTCATGAGCTACATATAGATCGACTGACTGCATATATATGAATATGTGACTTCAGAGAATGCATGCGTGCCCTAGCTAGGTAACCTAAGTCTGATCATCATGAGCTTGGAGGATTAACCTGCTTGTCAGCTTCGCCGGTGGGTTACCGACGACGATCAGCTGGGAAGAAAGGAAGGGCGAAGAGGAGAAGCAGCATGAGCATCGGTATCCAGACGAAGAGCGCCGGCGGAGAAGGCGGCAGCGCTGGCAGAACGAGAGGGTACCAGAGGAGGACGACGACCAGTGCTAGCAGCAGCAGCACCGCCGCCGTGTCCATCTCAGGCTGATGAGTGGCTGTGTCACCGCCACCGGCCGCCGGCCACTACTCTCAGCAGGGAGCTACGAATATATATGCTATATATAGTCCCAGTCCAGTATCATGTGGAGATTTCTGCTTGCGAGACGACTGGCACATACTGTATACAGCTAGCCGGCCACCCCACCATGTTATATTTGGGAAGATGCATTTTACCTAATGACGAGTTGATTGGATAGCATTTTAACTGGAATTAGCCGTACCCAGTCCGTCAGTCGTACATGAAAATTAGTACTACTACACAATACACATCTGAAGATCTGATCTACTCATGCATGGATTATCTCCCAGGTAATGGCTAGCACGCATGTACAATTTGCACGCTCTTGTTGGCAGTAGCTATCTTAGCTTTGCATGCGCAGAATCTTTTGCGGGCACAATGATGCAATGCAAGCATACAATGGGAGCCAGCATACAGAACTCATCAGGGAGACCATGTTCAAAGTTCAAACTTTGAACGAAGTGCAAGCGCTGCTAAAATTAATATAACTTCTAAATTGCATTGTCTTGTAGTATAGATCGATCACACAGCAGTTTACAGCTTGGTGGTTAGTGATGGACTAAACCTCTCTGAATAAGTTGTATTGCAGGGACCTTATGAAAAGCGGGAGATCGAGATCGAAGGGCGCGGCCTATTCTTCAGTAACTCGCAAATTAATGGTTCGTTCAGACAGGGATATGATGTGGATTAACCTGTGCTAGCTAGTGATATATTACTATTATTCATAAAAATAAGAAACATCTATTGTAGATTTTAATAATCGCCTAATTAATTTAAATTTCCCACATATACCATCGTAAACAATTTAGAGTAATCACCTAAATTTGCATCTAGATTACCGACATTTGTCTGTCAGTAGCAACACATTAAATCTGCATGACTGCATCTAATAATAGCTATCCCTGCCATTATAAAGGAAAAAAAGGATCAATGAGGATTGGAAATCATATAAACCTATTGATAGCTAAAGCCTATCATAATAGGATAAACCATTACAAAGTATCATGTTGGAATATAATTTTATAAACTGATAAAAAAGAGAGCAAAGCTAAGCAATTATCAAGTTTTGTGGGCTCTAAATTTATCTACAAACTTTTGCCCTCTTGGAAAATTATTAGCCCATGCAGGAGCCCATCCTAAACCAAATCAATAAGCATATATATAGGACCAAAGTTCACCGCCCCATGTTTGCTACTTATCATTCATCGGTTTTGGCTATATATAAACATACACTCTCTCCATTCTTAAATTGTAGGTCGTTCAGACTTTTTTAAATTGTAAGGCTTATTATATATTTAAACAAAATGTATATATATTTAGATACGTATTAAAAGTTATGTTTACAATTTAAAACCGAAGGAGCACTGTTTATATCCACATATATATAATGCATCCAGTTGCCACACTCTGCGAGTCCGCGCATTATTGTACCCCCAGATACATGTACTTGTACGTACTACCAGATACTTCGGGCAAATTAAAGTGTAGTGGCCGCATCATCATGCGAGCATGCGTGGAGGTTTACTAATAGCCCTGCTTGGTTCGGATTTGTATCCAGATTCAGGTCACCTGATGCACGCATGTCATTAGCTAGCTAGTCTCGACTCTCGAGTAGTGCCAGCTGATTACAGTACTAAAGATGGATAGAAGGAGGAGGTGCAAGTCCAAGCAACAAGTTGGTTAAAGGCATCGATCGATCCGATCCATGCAGCATAAAGCAAACAGAGAAATGCTGGGAAATCTGTGTCCTCTGGTGCCATGCATGCCAAGCAGTAGTACTTGTTTATAGTTTAACCCCTGGGCCGGGTGCAATGTACCTGCTGCATCAGCATGCAATAACTAATAAGGTAAAGGTTTTAGGAGCCACACTAAACTACTCATGTCGTATCTAGCTAGAATACGTATAATTTTTCTCTGGCTACTAGGGTTTACTAGGGTTTATACAGCCTTTTGGGTCTTGTTTGATGCATGTGTATATCTACCTCAATTTATATATGTTGAAGTAAAATGGAGTAGAATTTAGTTTAATTCCACTTTAAATTGAGATGAATACATACTTATCCAAACAAACAAGGTCTTAGGTTGGGCTATGAGCTAGCTCGTTCCACGTGGAGGAGATATAGTGAGCAATCTAGGACGAAATGATCTTCCTTTTTGTTTCTTTTGTTTTCTTTGACAAACAAAAATAGAATGGGCCATGGAGGAGAGCCGGCTGGCCCATGCATACGTCTTGTCGCATCCATCTGGCCCAACTTTGTACAGCCTCGCAGCCCATCTAGCGGCCCAGCTTTAACCCGAGCTGTCGGATCAGGTGGCCCGGAGTCAAACGGGTGCCATGCATGCATGCATGATTCCTTATCATGTGGATAAACACGGTTTGCTCAAAAAAAAAAAGTGGATAAACACGGTTTGATTTTAGAAATAAATTGACCTGAACAAGTGTTAGTGTATGATATTAATAACCGTATACATGAGGGTTTATTTTGCAGAGCTCCTAGAGCAACTTCCAGACTGTATTCCGGAGAAGTTCTTAAGTACTTAGGCTCTCAGGCCACTTAATTAACTGATTGCTCAGCAAGATCACGAGCGGAACGGTTTTTTATTGAGAAGTGATTCCATCCTAAAGGCCTATTTGGCAGAACTCCTCGTCCTCCTTGAGACTTGTAGAAGCTGATTATCATATCTATGAGAAATAATTCTAATTGAAATTGATTCTCTAGGATAAACTCTATGCATACAGCGATTCTATGCGTGGAGTGAATTAAGAGAAGTTACTTTTTTTAGCTCCCAACCCTTTAGTTCATTTGAGAGAATCACTTCATAGAATCAGCAAAGAATCACTTTTCTATAATAAAAAAATTGTTTGGCAGAGCTTCTCTTTGAGTCAACTTGGAAGCTGTTCTAGGAGCTCAGCTAAATAGACCTTAATTCTATAAAGTGATTCCCAGAATGAACCAGAGGCCAACTAAGAGCTGAAAAAATAGTTTTTCCTAATTCACCCCATATACAACGTTATTATAAGTATAGAGTTTATCCTGAGAATCGTAGAGAAATATTAGCAATCTAAAACTCAGGTTCCATCAAGAATCTGAAATAGAAAAACTCCACCAAACAGGTGGTAGGATGTGTACGGCGAGACTCATTAGAGCGTATAATAGCAGGCTGTAAATTAGCTAAATGCTGATGTGGAGGAGAGAAGAGGAGAGAGAGGAGAAGCAGACTGTAAGTTTACAGCTGGCTTAGGCACAAGAACAAAGAAACTTTGTGAGATATACACATGGACCATGTATTAATGGTGAAGACCGTACTATTATATGGGTGGGCTGTAGGGAACAGTGACACCTAAGAGGGGGGTGAATTAGGCAATTTAAAAACTACTTCTTAATTAAGACATCTTTTTCTAACCCTAGCAAAACATATATAAAAGATAAACTATCTAAATGTACAACCACAATTTTGCTAGTGTGTTGCTATCTCTACCGCAAAAGGAGTAAGACAATCAATATAAATACGGAAGCTAAAAAGCAAGGTAGACATATGCAAACTCCTGTCGATGACTCCGGTATTTTTATCGAGGTATTGAGAAGCGCGCAAGCTTCCCCCTAGTCATCGTTAGAGCCCCACGCAAGGAATCCCTCACAAGGGCCAAGCTTTCGGTCGGGTAACTCCGTGGATAGCCTCGAGCATTCCCCACGTGCAAGTAGGTCTCTGATGTGCCTTCCGGCAAGCCTCTCCCTGATACTCTCCGCCGTCTTCACTATCAAGCTTCTGGCTGAAACGCCGCGAGCCTTGTTCCCACCGGTACACGGTGGCGGCCACACCACAAACACGATTGGTGTGATCTCGCAAAACTACAAGCCCTCCGATGTACAACAATGGTGCGCGTAAGCACCGAGTGGTAAGAGGTATGCAAACCTCACTAAACACTAGGCCTAAACCTAGAGCAAGCGCATAGACGGTGGTCTAATCAACTTAAGCACTTCGCAAAGCACCTACTCTAATCACCTAATAAAACACTAAGCACTATGCAAGTGGAGATCACTAAAATAGTGTATCAACACCCTTGATATGTTTCCTTAGCTCCACTCTTCTCAAATGGCCGGTTGGGGGTTGTATTTATAAGCCCCACTGAGAAAGTAGCCGTTGGGGATGAAATCCCACTTTTCTGCTACTGACCGGACGCTGATCACGTCCTGACCGGACGCGTCCGGTCGTCTCGGCCGTTAGAGCTACGATCAACTGATCGGACGCTGCCAGCGTCCGATCACATGCCACCGGACGCGTTCGGTCGCAAATTCGCCGCTCTAGAACCTCTCTGTACTCGATCGGACGCTGCAGTCCTACGTCTGATCGATTTGCCGCTAATGTCCGGTCAGTACTGAATGTGTTGCTGGAATGATGAACAGTGCCATCGGTGCGTCCAGTTAATTTCAGTACTCAGCGTCCGGTCACTGCTGCTGACACCTGTTGTTGCCGAGCCTCTTGATCAGAGCGTCCGGTTACATTCCTCCAGCGTCCGGTCACCTCTGTGAGCTCGTTTCTTCATGATTTTACGTTTACGTACGGCTTGGTTCCTATCTTCGTGCTTGAACCTGGCAGGCATGACCCCAGGCGTCGTCCGCTGGGTCAAGCACATGGGGCGCAACGTGCTGCGTCGAGCGCGCCGGCGACGGTTGGTTCTACCACCATTGTCGTAGCTCCTCAGCGTGCTCTTGCACAAGCGTGAGGGCCCCTGCATGTGGGTCTAGAGGGTGTGGGTCTACACAGACTCCACAACCACCGGTGGCTGTCTCGAAGCATTTGCCATAGCACGCTCCTAGGACGGACGGTGGCTAGGTGCCACGTCACCGATGCTAGAGCCGTCGCTCTCAACCTCGTCATCCAGGCATTCGTGGAAAGTGGTGGGAGCATAGCTCGCCATTTCCACAAATTCATATCTGAGAGGGGGCGGCACCAGTGTCCTTCGGAGCCCCCGAGCGCACGCGTCCGTAGGGAATGCGAGGCCATAGGGGAACCGGTCGTACGGTGTTTGTGGTGCAGACAAAACGGTCCCTCTGGATAACCGGTGGGAGAGAGTAAATAGCGAGTAAATAACAGTATGTACATTACTCACAGCGGGGTTTAAGCAGAGAGTTTGCTTGGAATGAAGCACAGGCGCCTCATCGTTGAAGTCATTGTGCGTCCCAGAGCCGATGGAGGGCGCTCCTCCGATGGGCGCCGGAACAAGTGCCTCCTCGCGGAGGTGTAGTACGCCGAGCCGGTCGGCGACGAAGTCTAGGCTTCCAAAGAGGAAGGCTTGAGATGGCTCGAAGATGGGTGGAACCCACATCCTAACTGGTGGGAGTGTGGGAAACTCCAGTGAGCCGAAGCGACTCGTATCACTTGAGCCCGCCATGGCGAAGGTGGCAGAAAAGTGGGCCATCCGATGACCAAAAAGTGTTGAACTGTGACAGAACCGCCCAATTTATATAAGATCAAGTACGGTTGTCCCCGCTAACACGTTGACACACACATACTTTCACTTATATAAACCCGGTAGTCCGCCGAGTGTCACGAAGGACCTCGGTAAATCAACATCACAACCAAGATCGCGTGATTAAGCAAATACACATCACATACACAGAGTTGCAGCGGAAATAAGATTACAATTGGGTTCACAAATAATAGTACAAGTTTGGGTTTTAAAACCGATTAGAGAAAACAAAATAGCTTTCAAATGATTACATTAATATAAGTTCCAAATACATTGCTAGCATAAGTGACATCCTTAGACAAAAGCATATAGATGAGAAGTAAATATAGAATCACCGAGCCCACCGGCGGTTAGCCACCATCATCAACAGGTCGAGAACATCACCTGCAACAAGGTGGGATAAACCCTGAGTACTCGAATGTACTCAGCCAGACTTACCCGTCGTAAACCAGAAATAAAGTGACATCAAGGATCATGCAAGGCTTTCTTTAGTGGGCTAGCTGACTCGTTTGCGAAAAGCATATGTTATCATGAATAAACCATTTTAAATACTTTGCATCATCTTTATTATAACCTATCCATCTAGGTAAGCACCTGTACTATAGCAATCACTTGATTAACCAATAACATCCAGTTACCAATTTAGATTTAGCATATCCCGTACCATCCAGATAACCATCATTGTTCCATAATAATTACTACGATGCAGTAACTCGAGTCAAGTGCTCACTATCCAGGAGCGATGGCGATTCGAATCGATTCCTAACCAGCTGGTGATTTATTCCTTACACAAACCTCACTCACCTGCTAAAGTGAGATATTAATCACCGAGTCAACTTTTCAGGAATCTCGAGTTTGCCAGGAACCACATGTACCCGGGGGCCGACCGACTGCACTTTGGTCTTATCATCTCGCCCCCGTGTCCTACCACACCTACTCCGGCACAGTGCGCTGCGGGCAATCTACTCGGCCCGAAAAATCTCCCAGCTTCGCGGTCGGAAGGTACTTTATCCGGCCAGCTAAATGTAAGGCATGCGTTCAACATGACTCGAGGCCCAACAACGGTCAGTCCTTAATCGACACAGACGGGGATAGATCCACACCCAAGACCTCCATGTCTTGTTGCTTCTCTATCGACATCCCGCCCGGTCTCCATTTACATTACCCCATGGTTACTTCCAGGATATCATTCTTTCCATAGCTAAATTCTTCCAGTAACCACCTATAATGTAGGTGACCGGATATCACCGATCGCTACCGGTCTAAGCAAGGCTAAGCAGTTATTCGATCCTGACCTAACAGGGTAAAAAGGTAATAAGGTAGGCAAGGATAGTAATAAATGCATCAACGGTTTCAATCAACTCCTACAACTTAATGCAACAATATATATAACTCGTATATAGAAAGAATTGCTTTTATAAAGTAGGAGACTTAGAATGCTCCGGGGCTTGCCTGGGATCCGACACAAGTCAGTTCAGTTAACTTGCACCATCCTGGTGACATCTCAGATCCTAGCACTCGCTTAGTATTTTCATCTTCGGGACAGATCCATCAAACACCGTCTTCAGGTTTGGCTCCAACATCACGTCCTTCACGTGGTTCATCTAGCGTACTTAGATGAGATGCAATATGCAATTGCATAAATATGAAGAATAGTACAATGAGACACATCACAAAATAGCAAGCAAGACAAGCATAGTTTACACTAACACACTTAAGTACTTTGCGATGCTTAACTTAAACATCACACAACCTATCATGATAAGATGGCAAAGAAGACGACAACACCAATCATGACACAAGTTTCCCAAGATCTCAAGTGCTCTAACTCAGTCATCATTCAAGACATACGTCACACTTAACAATATACAAGCAAGCACTATAATTGGAATCTGCCAATTTCTGGACATGCAAACAGCAGCTACAAGATTTAGCTATAACTGGAGTTATACAAATCCAAATGACTTGCAAGAAGACATTATGGAAAGCTTATGAAATTTTCTACAATTCATATTAAATCATCTTAGCATAATCCTCAAGTTAACTAAGTCAAATATATCCATTTACAGAAACTAGTCTACAATTGACAGAAAACAGCCATTTCTGAAACCCAACTTTAAACAGCTATAACTCTTAAACCACAAGGCCAAATACCACCAAATTTTAACAGCAGCTAGATACATGAATTATCTACAACTTTTGTATAAACAAGTTTCACAACAAAGCACATTATCATAAAGAACTTTGCTAGGTTCCCAGATCTGTCCAAAACCACATTTGCAAGAAAATAAATATTAACTTATGTTGCAAACACATAATTAGACAAAACCAACTTTACCATCATGTCACACATGACTAAAGAACACCAGAAAACCTAGTGTCCATGACCAAATAAATTCTTTTAATGCATTTCTTAATTTATTTTAGATAACAAGGTGACTTAATGAACATATACCAAAAGTATACAATAAATTCTACAAAAATTATAGTGGCTCACATATCCTCTCAATAGTATACTATACAAATTTCACTCCATTTGAATATGTATAGCAACCTCTATGAAAAAGACAAGTTGCTAAAGCAAAAAAATCATGTGAGAGCAAGATAAACCAATAACTCACTCATACTTCATCCAATACTCATGAAATTTTTACCACACATCAACTATCACATGAGTAGCATGCCACAAAAAATTCACTTCATTTGGAGCCCTAGATCTTTAGTTATGAAAAAGACAAATACAACTAGAATTAAAAACCTAGAGGCATAAATCTATTTTTACAGCTAAAACTTTAACTAAAACATGACATCTTATAGATCTACTGCATAGACAATTTCACAAGGATTCCAAAAAGTCCACATTTACTATTTCACGAATTTCCTATGAATTACTATGCATTTCCAAAGTTCTTGCAAAATAATCACAAACCAGTCCTTACGGCACTATTCACATGAGTCACATGTTATGCAGTTAGGCCCTCTCCTTTAGTCGAATTGCTGCGCGAGGTCCTTCACGTGAATCACAGCAGAGGAGGCCGTCGGAGCCGGTTCGGCCGGCCGGCGAGGGCCTTCGGCCAGCCAGGGACGCGAGGGGGGAGGCCGGCCGGTGGTGCGGCCGGGCCAGCCGTGGCCAGCCAGAGCCACGCCCGGCCCTAGGCTCGGCCGGCAGAGGCTGCAGGAGGGCCGGCTGCGGCAGCAGGCAACGCCGGCGGCAGCGAGCTACAACGGCTGTGGTGACTGGAAAAATCGTGCAGGGGGAGCGGCGCACGACTGAGAAGGTGGTGGCGCACAAGGGGAAGCCCGGAGGCAGCGAGGACGCGGCGGCGCAAGCTCAGCGGCGGCGCCCATGGTGACCGTGCTCTGGCACCCGCGCGCAAGCTCTGGAGAGCGAGAGGGAGAGGTCAGAGAGAGCCAGAGGGAGCTCGGGCGCTGGGCTTTCACTAAAGGAGGGTGCAGGGACGCGACAGGGAGGCAGGGGCGTGGATGCACGCGTCGGCAATGGAGGGGGGCGAGCTCACGCATGGCTGCCACGCACAGGCCACGCGGCATCCTTTGGGGCGTTTCCGCGAACACCTGGCGGGCGACGGAGTGGCCATAGTGGAACACGTATTTAGGACGTCTACGGGCCAAATTTGACAATGGCCCCAAAACGAAGTTTGCTTCTTTCCTGACGCTCTACATTTCTTGTTTAAGGAGCCAAGTCATTAGAGCTCTGGATCAGCGGGTAATTAGGCTCCAAGTTAATAGTGTCAACGTATTAACGGCGATGAACAAAAACCCAAATTGAGGTTCAAAACGAAGTCAAACTTAGCCCAACTTTTTATATGCTTTTCTCCATAATATAACCTTCAACTTTTATTTTTTGGACCAACTCAAGTTGCTTAGCAAAATTTGGAGAACGCGGAATGCCAACGTCGTTGCTTAGCGAAACTGACTTAGAATAATTCTAAGTGTTGAAATCAGCAGCAGGTTCCAACTTCGAGCCTCTGTTTGACTTATTTCCAAGTTGATCCAGCTCTTGGTCCAAAAACAAAGTTTGTTCTACATGATATGGACTACAACTTTCATTTAAGGTCCAACCTCAAAACTGGTATAGAACCTATTGTTCTACTTTGACCAAAGTAGGATCACGATGAAGCTTAAATTATCCTTTTTGATCCATTAGAGCATTTTCTTGGCATTTGCTCAACATGAACCTTTCATGACTTTTGTTGTAGAGTTTATCTAGAGTCATTTGGGCATGGTTGCAAGATTTGGTTGACGATCGAGAATTCCATTCACTTTATAAAATAATGCAAGCAAGGACATAACTCGTCATTTCATGTGACTTCTTGATTCCAAACTTCACGAAACTTTTCCATGGATTAATATAGATGGTTATTGATGTGAGACACATGAAGATATCCCAATAACACCAGCCAATCATATATCTTGAAAAGGGCCTATATATAAAGCAAGGGTGCAATATCCAAGTTTAGGTTGGGGATCATTTCCATAGGTTTGATCTAACATCTTCATCATCACTTAATCTATCATGTTTGAGCTCAAACCCATTGCTCAACTGGTGGCAAACACCTGGGGTGTTACAGCCCTCCCCCCTTAAAAGAATCGTGTCCTGAGATTTAGGACGAAAGACTTTTGTGGAAGAGAGACATGCTACCAGTTTCCAATATCAGCCAGAGCTTTAGGCTACATAGCTCCAAGCATAAGAGAGGCTAATTTGGTCAAGACACTTTCTGATACTTGTCCTTTGTAGTAAGTTTTGTCTGAAGAATTTCCTTCGTTGGCCTTCATGATGTATTGTTACTTTGGGAGGAATCCAAGATAGCAATGTCCTACGTACTTCGTCCTCGATGTACGAAGAGCGATACAAACGTAGACTAAATACTTGTAGCATCTACTTCCCTAGTGGATACAGCACATACCATATGGACTTTGCACTAGATGATAATCTTCTGAAGGATACTCGTTGCAATGTTTCCATGTGTGCAGTTCTCTTTCTCTGATAACAATATTGTATGGTCTGAGTCTGCCGAGTGAGTGGTAAACGTAATAGCTGACTCTGTTGGCTCAATGTTCTCGATGATCATTCCTTAGGGAGTCTTCGTATCCAAGTTGCAACAGTGATCTGGGTTGAATCTGATGCAACCTCTTGGGTAAAAACACATATAAGGTACCAAAGGCATGTCAGCATTGGAGAACCATTGACGCAGAAGGATGTTAGCGAGGCTTGGAGGACAACACAAGTTGCAAGTACTCGCAAAACTAGGGACTAGTTCACTATCAAGCAGGTTAAGTACAATTTACCTTCGTGGTGCAGTTGCACAGCAAGTTTGGTTGACTTGCATCGTAGCAAAACCAGCTTTCTTACTACATTTGTCGTCGAGACTTCCATTCTAAGGCCAATCAATATCTCAAAAACCATAATCCAAAAATCTACGGTTTGACACCTTTCCAATTGCTTTCGAATTGCAAGGGCACAATTTGACTTGTAGAACATCTTGACTGCTCAACTATTATCGATACGAGAGGACAAAGGTACGGCACAAACATGGGTGCAAGGAGTCTTCTCTAGGGCATATAAAGGATTATCTAATGGCAAGACAATGATCGTGTTGCCAATCTTGGCATCGATTGTAAACACAACTTTCTCAGGTGAAGGATGACCGCAGTCGCCGCGAAATTGCAGATTCAGTACACTTTTGTTTTATATTCATATCTCACAAACTACTGATCCAATATGCACAAATTTTGGTGGGCATGTAGATCCATGGGTCTTCTAACTACTCACCAGAATTCAACTCAAACAGACACCGTTTGTCCATCCAAACAATTCATCTACCAAAACTGTTGTGTTCTGAAATGGCAGCAAACCGAGCCGACAAGATATCTCTCAAATCCGATGTTTTACTCAACCAATACTCAAACCAACTTAAGACATTGAAGGGTCCTAAGCGAGGAATGAGATCACCAAGTTTGAGGTCAATCCAACTTCGTTTGAGTCACTAATCGCCGGCTTGAAGATAACCGGTTTAGTGCCACAAAATCTAGACATATTTCGTATTCT
Source organism: Miscanthus floridulus (assembly GCF_019320115.1). Classification (NCBI taxonomy): domain Eukaryota; kingdom Viridiplantae; phylum Streptophyta; class Magnoliopsida; order Poales; family Poaceae; genus Miscanthus; species Miscanthus floridulus. The sequence continues at coordinate 147,030,044 of NC_089584.1, forward strand.
CCCTTTTCTTTGCTTCACACGTGGAGGTGTGCGTTTTGCACTCTCTAACCTTTCTCATAGCAGCAGCAACCTTTCCCTAGCTGAGGATGGGGGCTAGAGTTTTCCTCACATGCTTCTCTGGTAACACTTCAACCATCGCTCTAGACACTAAATTGACTATGCACAAGCATTGGACTTATGGGCTGTTTTCGCAGGGCACAAAGCATTAGTCCACATGTAGGGCATTCCTACATAGACAAGGAACTGTTTCTGAATATTCTCTGGCATTTGGTCCAATAGAACCTTAAACAAATCCGTTTGTGGTACCAAGGGGCACAATGATGCTGATCGAAACTAGGCACATGCTTTCTCTAGTTCTTCACTCAGCTGATACAACATCTTGCATTGCTGAACGTCCTTGTTGTTTCTTCGTCTAACATTGTTCTGTGAGACATAGCCTTCATAGCTACCAAGAAGTCGCTACCTAGCTGGAGATTAACTTTACTATGGGTAACTAATCATTTGTCTCCCAACACTCAAAGTTCTAAATCTGCACTCTTGCCAACAATAGTTGTGATTGACGCATAACAGATGGTCGCCATCGAAGTCAGCAGGCAAGGGGTCACACTAGCAATGGTTGATCTCGACTGTGCGATCCGCATGCACATAATATCTCGGTCCATTTATCATCTGAATGATAACTTGCTCCACCTTAAGTGTGGTGCACCTTTCTTATCCAATGAGAATGACATAAGTTGCTCACTAGATGACTGTCATCACTATAGGGACCGTCAAGTAGAGTCACTTGTCTACCATCTCTCGCAGTCTGCTTATGTTCCTGTTAGTGACCTGTTCTTCAAAGGTTAACCGTTTGATGACTCCAGAAGGAAGTCCTATTGCATCTAGTTCGACATATAGATCTCTTGACATGATAAGGAGAGATAACCAAGGAAGAGCTCATGTGAAAATAACACATCGGTGCAGTTCTGCAATGGATCATGACTAGGAACCTTGATACCAGCGCGTGCCAAGCAGCACAACCTTGTGTGCACGCCCACAGGAGGCTCTCGGTTTCATCGCGGCACCATAGATCGCTAATCGTGGCACCATTACTGAACATATAACCTACAAGAAATCTCACATGGCACAAATTGGGTTGCATAGGAGCAAGCACTATGCGAAGGAGGGATAGCAAACAAAGGTAGTCACAAGGTTAGGAGTCAACAAGCAGGGGATCCGAAGATTAAAACACAGTGCAAGAGAGCATAGCCTAATTGCCAAAGGCAACTAAGCAGGAGACTCTTGCTGAATTTCCATATACGCCTTGTGTCCACCAAGTGATTCCCAGATAATGATTAGCCTGAGATTTGGTCTTGTCGAGCAGCAACATGTGACCAAGACTAATAGACATCCTGAGACGTGGGAAGGTTGGAGACAAAATAAACAAGATTCAAGGGACAGAGCCAAGGCACTGACTAAGGATTCAGTTGATAAAGCAATGACAGGATCTACGAGGAAAAGGTTCCAAAGCAGGGTAGATAGCGATTAGCATTGCACCAGATCATCAGTAGAAGGAGCAATGAGATCTAACAAGGATTTTTGAGCAAGGTCCTCCCACACAGGAGCGGGACAACCACAAAACATGCGAGCAAAGAAGGGGGCTAATCTTGGGTCGAAGGTCAAGCAAAGGCATGGATAAAGGTCTTCGTAGCACAACGTTCAAGGCTAGCAACCCCATGTACAGGCTTAGGTTCCTAAGAGAGAACTTAATTGGAGACGACAACCATGAGATTATCAAAACTTGGACGCTGCTCCAGGATAGCGCTCTTCAACACTCATATGCTTTCCGAGGACAAAAGGGTGACAACTACGGCACTACCTAAATAACGAGCATACATACCCACCACTTGGCTAAACTAGAGGACATTATAGGTTTAAGCATGTAACCACAATTATTTCTAGCAAGGCTAAGCACACACTTTTCTCAAGCACTTCCTATTCAAGCAACATGGAACAAGGCTGTAACACCCTCGGTGTTACGCCTTAATCAAAATATTAAACCATGTCATGAGCATCATGTTTATGTATTATTGCATGTGGTAAATGAGAAATTAAATTTTATTGCACTAATTCTCAAATTAAGCTCTAATTTATTCCTTGTCCAAGTTGTCCTTCCAGCACGTCATCCCTCTCCACATGAGAGCTCCTTAGCCACAAAGTCAAATGATAAATTATTGTCATTCACTAATTATTAGCATACCACTTGACAAGATTTTTATCTCCATCAATATCGCGACGCGCCACTGTCATCTCTCGTTGTTCTAATTATCCCGCCTTTACTTCGCTTGCTAATCACCTTGAAAAAAATCATCAGTGCACGACGCACTGCCACTGCCATAGTGTGTCGCACACGCTACGCATTTATATCACTCACAAGCTCAGCCCTCTGAGCACTCCGCTCGCTCACTGCTCAGCCATTTTGCAAATGAAGGACAGACACTTTTTCCACACGTCGACACTGTAGCAGCAGGGGAGTTTCAATCAGAATGGTACCAGCGTAGATTTTCAACACGACAGAATGCAGCGTATATTTTCCCAACCACGGCACTGTAGCAGCGCAGGAATCACTGTTCACGCGTGGAAAACACTGTAGCTCCACAGAAGGCACTGTCCATCCGCAGCAACCTATCGTTCTCATGCCGTTTTATTACTTTTAAGCAAGCTAGTTTAGCCATTAACCTTATAACGCGTCGTTATCGCGTCTTTGCTTCTCCATTCCTGCGTCTCCTGTCTTTAAAAGGATACGCCGAGCTATTTCGCTCCGCTGCTCACTTGTTTCTTCCTCTCAAATCAAGTTCTTTTGTTCTTGCCCGAGAGAGCTGCGTCTATCGATTTCTCCCCGAGCTATAATCAGCTGAGGTAGCTAGTTTACAATTGATCTTCTTATTCTCTAATGTGTCCTTGACCTATGATCTCCTCCTCAGTTAATTCCTTGACCTGCATAAATGAACCAGCACCCCACCGCCAAGTACGTTCAGCCCCAAAGCCCACTCCAGTCCTGACATGCTCGTAAGTCCAAGACCACTCAAAGTTCAATCCTTGAATTAATTCTCTCATGACCAAGACCTCACCACCGCACATGGCACGGAGCCAGAGGACAACCCTACCAACTCATTTCATGCTTCCTGACTACTCATGACCACCCACGATCAGTGCTATATATGGCTCTGCTCCACTCCACGCAGGGCAGGCATTTGCTAAGCTCCCTGGTGTCTCTCCTTTTGCATTGCCTCCGCACATCGATCACCGTAGGTGGCACTTCATTCAATTCTGAGGTAGCTAGCCTGTAAGAATTCCTTCATTCTTCTTATTTTCTTGACTCGCGGTCTCATCTAGTAATTCTAGACCCATAGTCATGTGCAAGTCAACAAGTTCAATTGCGTGATTAGCCTCCTCCAATAATATCATTTTCTTCATCTCTAGAGCTCATTTGAATTTATTTATTGATTGTGAAATAAATTTTGTTAGATTCCTAAATTCATGATCTATCTGTTAGTGTAATTAGTTCGTATAGTTCAGTGATACCTTTAGTATTACTTTATTATTTTGAAATGCTCGTTATGGTTATTTAGAGAATGAATTTTTGTGATGCATGGTAGCTAGTGCACCTTGTTTATTATATATATAGTAAATTGATATTAACAATAAAGATGCCTTTAGTTGCTAAGATAATACATGAAATGTTTCATACTTGTTTAGTGGGAATAATAGGTAACTTTGCGTATTAGTCATTAGAGTTAGCTTAGTAGCTTGGTAGATGTATTCTTATTTTAAGAGTTGCGGTTGCCTATATATTAATTATTGCATCATCATCACTGCATGCATATAGAGGATGAGCCACTGGAGATCGTGACATTCGGTGAGCAGGAGTACGATGAAGTCATCGAAGAGTACGAGGAGATCCTCGTGCAGGAGGACGTTCTGGAGCCACCCGTCACTGACTTTGCTGACACCGCGCCTGCCCAAGGCAAGCCCCGGTGCATAACCCCTATTTTTAAATAATCACTGAATATATTTATATGATATGCATTTACATTACAGGCATTTTATGGAAGCTACATGCATAAATATATCCACCATGAGTCCTACTAGCACAGGTCGAGTAACTGCTATGCTTAGGATGTCGGTAGCGTGAGTAACCTATCGTTACTCGCAAATAGGTGTTTAAACTGTGATATCATGATGAAATAATGGAAAGGAAAATGGTGACCGGATAGGGATGTGGATTTGGTACTGGTGGGTGTGAGGGGTTGTGTCCTGTGGCCAACAGGGCATAGCCCGGTTACACTTTTTCCCTGTCTGTGTCGATTAAGGACCGGTCATTGCATATGACTCTAGGCAAGTCATAGATTATTGTCCCGAGCACATACTTGGGTATGGGCGCAGGGAAGGCTTGCTGCTCTCTTGTCGCAGATCCGGCTCTTTCCGGACCGACTGATGTGAAGAGGAGGTGGTGGAGGTCCTTGCACCGCACTGAGTCTGGGACTCAGGATGTGGGGGCTTGGAGTCCAAGTTTGGATGGGGACCTGGACACCCGGGACAGGAGAGTGGTGGGTTAGTCCTGCTTGTGCCTGGGGTACAAGCGGGGCGTGTGTCTTCAGGGCACCCAGCTAGGCACATTGATTCGTGAATCGCCGGGTTATCTGGTACGGCTTGTCTGCGGTTTAGCACCGTAGTAAGAACTGAAAGTTGAAAGGAGAAGAAATGGAACTGATTGCTCAACTCTTGCTTGAAAGTAGAACAGGCTTATATAGATTGACTAGATGAAAACTTAATATGGCTGATGATAATAATGTATCAATAAGGACTCACTATTAGTATTGCTTTTTGCTAAAAGAGAACCAGCAAACCATAAAGCCTAGCATATTCCTTGGAGTCAGGAAAGTATTCCCACTATTGGATAAGTCTTGCGAGTACATTGTGTACTCAGGGTTTATTTACCCCTGTTGCAAGTGACGCTTGAGGAGTTCCTTGTGTGGAGGATCCATCTGGTGGGCTTAGACGGAATCCTCGTTATCTTATCGCTAGATGTTATCTTTTAATATTCCACTGTTTATTATTTCGCACTCTGTATTTGGTATTGTAATAATGTACTTTTCAAGAAACTCTAATGTATGAGATAGACTTGTGTTGCAACTCGTTTTCATTATTGGATCCTTGGGGAAAATGTGGATCTTTCGGGTTCTCCCTTAGGGTGTGCCCGACGGACACCGCTCGCTGTAGTTACTTTCGGGGTGCTTAGTGTCTGATGGAAGACGAGCGCCTTCGTAAGTACGCTATTTTGGGTGGTTCTGCCACAAAGGCATTCTTGTTTAACTTCACACAGAGAAGATAGTAACATCACATTGATCACAAGTTACTTAGTATTAGAACAAGGTGAGGGAAAGCATATTTATGCACAAGCACAATCATGATGCATGCTCGTCCTATTCGTCCTCACAAAATTGCCAGCCTAAGGCGACAATCACATTTTATGTCGGTGGCATAACACGTACTCTCTCGATATATAGCTAGTCGTCAGCTATATTCAAGCTACGCATTCGTGGTTAGCATACCTGCAGGCAAATTCATTGCAGCCCATCCCCACAAGAGATAAATAAGCACACAATGAAAGCAGTAAACTAAGATACTCTCCATATATACATCCCCAGATATATATACTTCGGTATCCATAGCTACCCAACAGCTATATCTATAATTAAGTACCTTCATATATACATGGGTGTAATATGTAAATATTCCAGTAACCATAGCTAACTCTCCCCTAGACTGATAGTTGAACGGTCATGCTCTCACAACTCACACTTACCTGGGCGTAGAGGCAATTGATCCATACATTACCATTTAAGCGAATGGCATCCATACAATAGCACGCCGTATGGACGACGAAAGTAAAATTGCAATAAAGTACATTCCTCAAAGTTAGTACTTAGATAGCCACCTAATAGTCCTTAACTGGGCATAAAGGAGGATGTCGCTAGCATAATTTTGCAATTTAGTTTTGACAAATTTGCCTGTAGCTAAAGTTGTAGTTCAAAATAGGCTTTTTAAAACAAAACTTTGTTTTAAAAACTAAGTACATGATAGTATTATGCTTAACCATGCTCTGATACCAGCTATGACAGAACCGCCCAATTTATACAAGATCAAGTATGACTGTCCCCGCTAACACGTTGACACACACATACTTTCACTTATATAAACCCGGTAGTCCGCCGAGTGTCACGAAGGACCTCGGTAAATCAACATCACAACCAAGATCGCGTGATTAAGCAAATACACATCACATACACAGAGTTGCAGTGGAAATAAGATTACAATTGGGTTCACAAATAATAGTACAAGTTTGGGTTTTAAAACCGATTAGAGAAAACAAAATAGCTTTCAAATGATTACATTAATATAAGTTCCAAATACATTGCTAGCATAAGTGACATCCTTAGACAAAAGCATATAGTGAGAAGTAAATATAGAATCATCGAGCCCACCGGCGGTTAGCCACCATCATCAACAGGTTGAGAACATCACCTGCAACAAGGTGGGATAAACCCTGAGTACTCGAATGTACTCAGCCAGACTTACCCATCGTAAACCAGAAATAAAGTGACATCAAGGATCATGCAAGGCTTTCTTTAGTGGGCTAGCTGACTCGTTTACGAAAAGCATATGTTATCATGAATAAACCATTTTAAATACTTTGCATCATCTTTATTATAACCTATCCATCTAGGTAAGCACCTGTACTATAGCAATCACTTGATTAACCAATAACATCCAGTTACCAATTTAGATTTAGCATATCCCGTACCATCCAGATAACCATCATTGTTCCATAATAATTACTACGATGCAGTAACTCGAGTCAAGTGCTCACTATCCAGGAGCGATGGCGATTCGAATCGATTCCTAACCAGCTGGTGATTTATTCCTAACACAAACCTCACTCACCCGCTAAAGTGAGATATTGATCACCGAGTCAACTTTCCAGGAATCTCGAGTTTGCCAGGAACCACATGTACCCGGGGGCCGACCAACTGCACTTTGGTCTTATCATCTCGCCCCCGTGTCCTACCACACCTGCTCCGGCACAGTGTGCTGCGGGCAATCTACTCGGCCCGAAAAATCTCCCAGCTTCGCGGTCGAAAGGTACTTTATCCGGCCAGCTAAATGTAAGGCATGCGTTCAACATGACTCGAGGCCCAACAACGGTCGGTCCTTAATCAACATAGACGGGGATAGATCCACACCCAAGACCTCCATGTCTTGTTGCTTCTCTATCGACATCCCGCCCGGTCTCCATTTACATTACCCCATGATTACTTCCAGGATATCATTCTTTCCATAGCTAAATTCTTCCAGTAACCACCTATAATGTAGGTGACCGGATATCACCGATCGCTACCGGTCTAAGCAAGGCTAAGCAGTTATTCGATCCTGACCTAACAGGGTAAAAAGGTAATAAGGTAGGCAAGTATAGTAATAAATGCATCAACGGTTTCAATCAACTCCTACAACTTAATGCAACAATATATATAACTCGTATATAGAAAGAATTGCTTTTATAAAGTAGGAGACTTAGAATGCTTCGGGGCTTGCCTGGGATCCGACACAAGTCAGTTCAGTTAACTTGCACCATCCTGGTGACATCTCAGATCCTAGCACTCGCTTAGTCCTTCCATCTTCAGGACAGATCCATCAAACACCGTCTTTAGGTTTGGCTCCAACATCACGTCCTTCACGTGGTTCATCTAGCGTACTTAGATGAGATGCAATATGCAATTGCATAAATATGAAGAATAGTACCATGAGACACATCACAAAATAGCAAGCAAGACAAGCATAGTTTACACTAACACACTTAAGTACTTTGCGATGCTTAACTTAAACATCACACAATCTATCATGCTAAGATGGCAAAGAAGACGACAACACCAATCATGACACAAGTTTCCCAAGATCTCAAGTGCTCTAACTCTGTCATCATTCAAGACATACGTCACACTTAACAATATACAAGCAAGCACTATAATTGGAATCTGCCAATTTCTGGATATGCAAACAGCAGCTACAAGATTTAGCTATAACAGGAGTTATACAAATCCAAATGACTTGCAAGAAGACATTATGGAAAGCTTATGAAATTTTCTACAATTCATATTAAATCATCTTAGCATAATCCTCAAGTTAACTAAGTCAAATATATCCATTTACAGAAACTGGTCTACAATTGACAGAAAACAGCCATTTCTGAAACCCAACTTTAAACAGCTATAACTCTTAAACCACAAGGCCAAATACCACCAAATTTTAACAGCAGCTAGATACATGAATTATCTACAACTTTTGTATAAACAAGTTTCACAACAAAGCAAATTATCATAAAGAACTTTGCTAGGTTCCTAGATCTGTCCAAAACCACATTTGCAAGAAAATAAATATTAACTTATGTTGCAAACACATAATTAGGCAAAACCAACTTTACCATCATGTCACACATGACTAAAGAACACCAGAAAACCTAGTGTCCATGACCAAATAAATTCTTTTAATGCATTTCTTAATTTATTTTAGATAACAAGGTGACTTAATGAACATATACCAAAAGTATACAATAAATTCTACAAAAATTACAGTGGCTCACGTATCCTCTCAATAGTATACTATACAAATTTCACTCCATTTGAATATGTATAGCAACCTCTATGAAAAAGACAAGTTGCTAAAGCAAAAAAATCATGTGAGAGCAAGATAAACCAATAACTCACTCATACTTCATCCAATACTCATGAAATTTTTACCACACATCAACTATCACATGAGTAGCATGCCACAAAAATTTCACTTCATTTGGATCCCTAGATCTTTAGTTATGAAAAAGACAAATACAACTAGAATTAAAAACCTAGAGGCATAAATCTATTTTTACAGCTAAAACTTTAACTAAAACATGACATCTTATAGATCTACTGCATAGACAATTTCACAAGGATTCCAAAAAGTCCACATTTACTATTTTACGAATTTCCTATGAATTACTATGCATTTCCAAAGTTCTTGCAAAATAATCACAAACCAGTCCTTACGGCACTATTCACATGAGTCACATGTTATGCAGTTAGGCCCTCTCCTTTAGTCGAATTGCTGCCCGAGGTCCTTCACGTGAATCACAGCAGAGGAGGCCGTCGGAGCCGGTTCGGCCGGCCGGCGAGGGCCTTCGGCCAGCCAGGGACGCGAGGGGGGAGGCCGGCCGGTGGTGCGGCCGGGCCAGCCGTGGCCAGCCAGAGCCACGCCCGGCCCTAGGCTCGGCCAGCAGAGGCTGCAGGAGGGCCGGCTGCGGCAGCAGGCAACGCCGGCGGTAGCGAGCTACAGCGGCTGTGGTGACTGGAAAAATAGTGCAGGGGGAGCGGCGCACGACTGAGAAGGTGGTGGCGCACGCGGGGAAGCCCGGAGGCAGCGAGGACGCGGCGGCGCAAGCTCAGCGGCGGCGCCCATGGCGACCGCGCTCTGGCACCCGCGCGCAAGCTCTGGTGAGCGAGAGGGAGAGGTCAGAGAGAGCCAGAGGGAGCTCGGGCGCTGGGCTTTCACTAAAGGAGGGCGTAGGGACGCGACAGGGAGGTAGGGGCGTGGATGCACGCGTCGGCAATGGAGGGGGGCGAGCTCACACATGGCTGCCACGCACAGGCCACGCGGCATCCTTTGGGGCGTTTCCGCGAACACCTGGCGGGCGACGGAGTGGCCGTAGTGGAACACGTATTTAGGACGTCTATGGGCCGAATTTGACAATGGCCCCAAAACAAAGTTTGCTTCTTTCCTGACGCTCTACATTTCTTGTTTAAGGAGCCAAGTCATTAGAGCTCTGGATCAGCGGGTAATTAGGCTCCAAGTTAATAGTGTCAACGTATTAACGGCGATGAACAAAAACCCAAATTGAGGTTCAAAACGAAGTCAAACTTAGCCCAACTTTTTATATGCTTTTCTCCATAATATAACCTTCAACTTTTATTTTTTGGACCAACTCAAGTTGCTTAGCAAAATTTGGAGAACGCGGAATGCCAACGTCGTTGCTTAGCGAAACTGACTTAGAATAATTCTAAGTGTTGAAATCAGCAGCAGGTTCCAACTTCAAGCCTCTGTTTGACTTATTTCCAAGTTGATCCAGCTCTTGGTCCAAAAACAAAGTTTGTTCTACATGATATGGACTACAACTTTCATTTAAGGTCCAACCTCAAAACTGGTATAGAACCTATTGTTCTACTTTGACCAAAGTAGGATCACGATGAAGCTTAAATTATCCTTTTTGATCCATTAGAGCATTTTCTTGGCATTTGCTCAACATGAGCCTTTCATGACTTTTGTTGTAGAGTTTATCTAGAGCCATTTGGGCATGGTTGCAAGATTTGGTTGACGATCGAGAATTCCATTCACTTTATAAAATAATGCAAGCAAGGACATAACACGTCATTTCATGTGACTTCTTGATTCCAAACTTCACAAAACTTTTCCATGGATTAATATAGATGGTTATTGATGTGAGACACATGAAGATATCCCAATAACACCAGCCAATCATATATCTTGAAAAGGGCCTATATATAAAGCAAGGGTGCAATATCCAAGTTTAGGTTGGGGCTCATTTCCATAGGTTTGATCTAACATCTTCATCATCACTTAATCTATCATGTTTGAGCTCAAACCCATTGCTCAACTGGTGGCAAACACCTGGGGTGTTACATGAACGTACAACATCTTCCCCACGGACGGCGCCAACTGTCGATGCAGAAAGTAACCAACACGTAAATATTTGTAGTTTTGTTGTATGTTGTGAACGGATGTGGCCTAGCACTCAATGACATAGGGTTTATACTGATTCAGACAACGTGCCCTACGTCCAGTTTGAGTCGATCGATGACTTTATTCCTGAGCCCAGGTACTCGAAGTTTGCTGTGGGGTTACAAACGGAAGGAAGAAAGATGGGGGTACAAGAGGTCCAGTCGGACTCTAGTTTGAAGGGCCGAGAGTGACGGGAACTCCGCTATGTGCTAAGTGTTCGAACGTGTGCTCGGTATAACTTTAGAGTGTCTCAAGTTACAGAGGATGAATCGAAGTAAGTGAATTGATCGCTCTTCCTATTAGGAGAGAGCGCATCCCCTTTTATAGATGAAGGGGATGGCCTTACAAGTGAGAGGGAGAGAATACGTATGCTACTAAGTCTTGTTGCCCATGCCAGTGAGTACAAGATGATGGTAGGCGCCCACAATATAGTTTAATGTCAGATGCACGTGGGAGGTTGCGTCGTCTTCTTCCGGTATGGCAGACGTCGATGCCCGCCATACTGTTGATGCCCAAAGGCATGCAAGGGGTTTTACCGTGCTCGTCCGGTATGGCAGTTGTTGCGGGCGCCCACAACACTGTAGGTCCAATGTCGGTGCCTACAACACTATTCTGACATGCCTGAAAGTTTGCAGGGCAATCTTCTGACATATCCTGTCGGTACTGTCCTGTAGGTGTACAGGGTATGGCCCTTAGTCTTGCGGTTGACTTGAGTGCCCTACCTTACTTTCTCCATCTGTTTCCTAGTCCTTACCGAGCGGGCATCCCTAGTCGGTTGGTTCCAGTCGACTCTGATTGCACCAGTCGAAGAGGAGCTGTAAGCAGAGGTTCGACGCATTCCCGGTCGGAGAAGCGGGTCGGAGTTGAAAGCGAGGCCTTTCGGTCAAAGAGGCCGTTCGGAGGCGGGCCAGAGTTGGAAGCGAGGCCTTCCGGTCGGAGAGGTGGGCCGGAGTCGGAAGCGGGCGCCGTTCCTCCTCGGCCAGGCCTTTCGGTTGGAGATTGGATCATCCTTCTGTCCTGTTTGTTAGGTTTTTGGGCCGGCCCAGGAGTTGCGCGTCATTCGCAACGTTGTCTGTTGGGTCGAGCTCTTGCTAGGAAGCCGGTCCGTGAGAGACCCCGGGTTTATGAACCCGACACCAACCGACTCAAACTAGACGTAGGGCGCGTTGCCTGAACCAGTATAAACCCTGTGTCATTGAGTGCTAGGCCACATCTAATCACAACGTACGACAAAACGATAAATATTTACTAGTTGGTCACTTTTCGCACTGAGAAATACCCACTAGATCTATTTTGTTTTCTAAAAAATCACCCTCCTTTGTTATTATGAAAAAACGACTTATAGTAACTCCTACATCTAAGCATCTAAATTACACATATGTCGTTGTGAAACATAATCTAAAGTAACTCACTAAACTTGCATGTAAGTTACTCACCCCATTGTCAGGATACATAATCTAAGTTCTCTCCTTAAATTTGCATCTAAATTAATTACCCCACCTCTGTTATTATTAGAAAACTAAAATAAATTTATATATGGTTTGCCAACTTATCATTAAAAGGTTTAAATATCCATGAATTATGCCTATGTATGTTTCTACGCACTTCTATCACTATTAATATATAAAATACTAATTGAAATTAAACATGCATGATTTGTCACCATAAAATCAACGTACACATGCATGCACGTAATAATATACATATTTCTAGGTTTCCAATCATGAAAAATGTTCCCTTAACAACTTCATTTAAATAATATTAATACCCATCAAATAAGAGTTTTAAATAAAATACAAAAGAAGGGTTTTCGCTATAATATATATTTCTCTCTATATATGACTATCTATATATCCTCGAATCCTTATTTTTAATACAACAAAAAAGATTTTTTTAATAAAAGGCACAGCAGACAATATAATATGTAGATAAAAAGTTCACAACAATTGAGAAGAATAAAAAAAATGAAAGTTAAAATCCAAATTCATAACATCACAAAACATGGTTGCAACAAGAGCTAGCCATCATGATTTAAGCTAAGGTGTCAAGTAAACACATATTGAATACACACATAGGTGTGAATATGTGATGCGGAGGAAAAAAAACCACACATATGGATGAAAGAAACATATATATAGAGTAATTGATAATTTGTCACTAACATGGATAGATATAACAGTGTGTGCAAGATAAGCACCGTAATTTCTAATACCGTGTTTCTCCTAGTCCTAAGATTGTAGGCATGCGATCACGGGTTGATGTACGTGTATAATAAACAGAGATTTTCTTGCCAAACATCCCCACCAATAGAAAATTGGATATCAGCAGGATCTGTCATACATAACCGTATATCCTTGATTATGGGCCTGTTTGGTTTACACCCAGGCAAACTTTTTGCCTGGACCAGGCAGCTCTCCCAAGTGTTGGATTTCCGGCGCCTGGGGCTGAGTCTGAGATGCATGCCTGGAGGTGAGGTTGCTTGGGAGGGCACCAACCAACGTCCCATAAGTGCATAATCCATGGGTGTTTTTCTTTAACACCCCCTCCCCCACCCCTTCATAAAGAAAAATGTGCCTAATATAATATTGTGTTCTTTCACTATAATAAAATTAATATGTGAAAAATCTTTATTCAAGACAGTAGCTGCTAAAGTATTTGCGCAAATGTTAAGAAACAAATTTTGTAAATATAGCTGACATGCTTTAGGATGATTGGATCCCATGACACATCATTTTCCCCTATCAATGCTTGGATGCGCTCCCACCAATCCACAAGGCAAGCTGGCAAGTGGCAAATTAGGATCAATGCAAAGACCTACAACAAGGGAGAAGTCATGAGCTACATATAGATCGACTGACTGCATATATATGAATATGTGACTTCAGAGAATGCATGCGTGCCCTAGCTAGGTAACCTAAGTCTGATCATCATGAGCTTGGAGGATTAACCTGCTTGTCAGCTTCGCCGGTGGGTTACCGACGACGATCAGCTGGGAAGAAAGGAAGGGCGAAGAGGAGAAGCAGCATGAGCATCGGTATCCAGACGAAGAGCGCCGGCGGAGAAGGCGGCAGCGCTGGCAGAACGAGAGGGTACCAGAGGAGGACGACGACCAGTGCTAGCAGCAGCAGCACCGCCGCCGTGTCCATCTCAGGCTGATGAGTGGCTGTGTCACCGCCACCGGCCGCCGGCCACTACTCTCAGCAGGGAGCTACGAATATATATGCTATATATAGTCCCAGTCCAGTATCATGTGGAGATTTCTGCTTGCGAGACGACTGGCACATACTGTATACAGCTAGCCGGCCACCCCACCATGTTATATTTGGGAAGATGCATTTTACCTAATGACGAGTTGATTGGATAGCATTTTAACTGGAATTAGCCGTACCCAGTCCGTCAGTCGTACATGAAAATTAGTACTACTACACAATACACATCTGAAGATCTGATCTACTCATGCATGGATTATCTCCCAGGTAATGGCTAGCACGCATGTACAATTTGCACGCTCTTGTTGGCAGTAGCTATCTTAGCTTTGCATGCGCAGAATCTTTTGCGGGCACAATGATGCAATGCAAGCATACAATGGGAGCCAGCATACAGAACTCATCAGGGAGACCATGTTCAAAGTTCAAACTTTGAACGAAGTGCAAGCGCTGCTAAAATTAATATAACTTCTAAATTGCATTGTCTTGTAGTATAGATCGATCACACAGCAGTTTACAGCTTGGTGGTTAGTGATGGACTAAACCTCTCTGAATAAGTTGTATTGCAGGGACCTTATGAAAAGCGGGAGATCGAGATCGAAGGGCGCGGCCTATTCTTCAGTAACTCGCAAATTAATGGTTCGTTCAGACAGGGATATGATGTGGATTAACCTGTGCTAGCTAGTGATATATTACTATTATTCATAAAAATAAGAAACATCTATTGTAGATTTTAATAATCGCCTAATTAATTTAAATTTCCCACATATACCATCGTAAACAATTTAGAGTAATCACCTAAATTTGCATCTAGATTACCGACATTTGTCTGTCAGTAGCAACACATTAAATCTGCATGACTGCATCTAATAATAGCTATCCCTGCCATTATAAAGGAAAAAAAGGATCAATGAGGATTGGAAATCATATAAACCTATTGATAGCTAAAGCCTATCATAATAGGATAAACCATTACAAAGTATCATGTTGGAATATAATTTTATAAACTGATAAAAAAGAGAGCAAAGCTAAGCAATTATCAAGTTTTGTGGGCTCTAAATTTATCTACAAACTTTTGCCCTCTTGGAAAATTATTAGCCCATGCAGGAGCCCATCCTAAACCAAATCAATAAGCATATATATAGGACCAAAGTTCACCGCCCCATGTTTGCTACTTATCATTCATCGGTTTTGGCTATATATAAACATACACTCTCTCCATTCTTAAATTGTAGGTCGTTCAGACTTTTTTAAATTGTAAGGCTTATTATATATTTAAACAAAATGTATATATATTTAGATACGTATTAAAAGTTATGTTTACAATTTAAAACCGAAGGAGCACTGTTTATATCCACATATATATAATGCATCCAGTTGCCACACTCTGCGAGTCCGCGCATTATTGTACCCCCAGATACATGTACTTGTACGTACTACCAGATACTTCGGGCAAATTAAAGTGTAGTGGCCGCATCATCATGCGAGCATGCGTGGAGGTTTACTAATAGCCCTGCTTGGTTCGGATTTGTATCCAGATTCAGGTCACCTGATGCACGCATGTCATTAGCTAGCTAGTCTCGACTCTCGAGTAGTGCCAGCTGATTACAGTACTAAAGATGGATAGAACGAAGGAGGAGGTGCAAGTCCAAGCAAGTTGGTTAAAGGCATCATAATAGGATAAACCATTACAAAGTATCATGTTGGAATATAATTTTATAAACAGATAAAAAAGAGAGCAAAGCTAAGCAATTATCAAGTTTTGTGGGCTCTAAATTTATCTACAAACTTTTACCCTCTTGGAAAATTATTAGCCCATGCAGGAGCCCATCCTAAACCGAATCAATAAGCATATATATATTTAGATACGTATTAAAAGTTATGTTTACAATTTAAAACCGAAGGAGCACTGTTTATTTCCACATGTATATAGTGCATCCAGTTGCCACGCTCTGCGAGTCCGCGCATTATTGTACCCCCAGATGCATGTCACTGGTAGAGAAATGATCTTTGATCCAGCTTGAAATTTGGCTTTAGTCCTGATATATTTCGCGTCCGGAATTAGAGAGATTTTTAGTCCTGGTTTATAGGTCCAACTGGAACTAAAGGTCATGCCCAACGGCTACTGCGGCAGACTTTTGCTGCAGGGGACCTTTAGTCCCGGTTGGAGCTACCAACCGGAACTAAATGTTAACTTTTACTCCCGGTTGATCCCTTCAACCGGGAGTAAAAGTCTACTTCCGGCTGAAGGCTACATCCGGGATTAGAAAGGGACCTTTAGTCCCGGTTGCTATTTTCAACCGGGACTAAAGCTTGAAACTGTAACAGGCAGTTTTGTTTTTTGAGCTGACACTGACAGGAAGTAGCTTTACTTGTACTAGGAAGTAGCGTACTTGTGTGCTTGGCCAGGAGTAAAGCTTGTGTGCTTGGCCGGGAGTAAAGCTTCAGAGAGTCTTTTGAGCTTCAGAGAAACTTCAGAGATACCTACATACAAATATACATTATCTTTGGATTTGAATGATTAGAAAGGCACCTTTAGTCCCCAACCGGGACTAAAGCTTGTGTAACAGGCAGTCTTTTGAGCTGACACCGATGCAACTGAACACGACCAAATCAATTAGTCCCGGCTGGTATTACGAGCCGGGACTAAAGGTATACCTTTAGTCCCGGCTGGTATTATCAACCGGGACTAAAGGTCTTTTAGTCCCGGGCGTTTACAGGAGCTTCGATGGGCCGGCTCGACCTGAAGCCCACACATAGGAGAGAGCATATACCAGAATGGAGCGGAATTGCTGGCCAGTCCCACCTATTAGCACCACCTCGCTTACTCAGAAGAGTGAAAACTAACTTAAAAGCTCAGCTCTGGAGCCATGCACCACGATCTTACTTGAACAGGATCTGTTCTATAAGATCGTACCGCTGCATCCTTGACTAAAAGTCCTTCGTACATTATAAACGTGTAGAATACGTATATTCTAGCAGCGTAGAATGCGTATTCCGGTAGCAGCGTAGAATGCGGACGAAAATTGAAAGTCCCGCTAGCAGCGTAGAATGCGAACGAATCATCAATTGAAAATAGAAAAAAAGAAAAAGAAAATAGAAACAAAAGAAAAGAAAAAAAAAGAAAACCTTTAGTCCCGGTTGGTAATACCAACCGGGACTAAAGGGCCGGCCCACGTGGCCAGGCCAGGAGGCCTCTTTAGTCCCGGATTCGTGCTCCTAGTTGGAAAACCGGGACCCTTTAGTCTCGAATTCGTGCTAATCATCAATTGAAAATAGAAAAAAAAGAAAAAAAAAATAGAAAGAAAAGAAAATAAAAAAAAGAAAACATTTAGTCCCGGTTGGTAATACCAACCGAGACTAAAGGGTCGGCCCACGTGGCCAGGCCGGGAAGCCTCTTTAGTCCCGGCTGGTATTACTAAATACCAACCAGGACTAAAGGTGGATCTTTAGTCTCGGACGATAAACCGGAATTAAAGAAGGGGCCCTTTAATTCCGGATTCGTGTTCCTGGTTGGGAAACCAGGACCTTTTAGTCTCGAATTCATGCTCTCGATTAGGAAACCAGAACTGAAAGGGGTTGAGAACCAGAAGTACAGATCGTTTCTGTACCAGTGTGTACTACGTACTACACTTGTACGTACTACCAGATACTTCGGGCAAATTAAAGTGTAGTGGCCGCATCATCATGCGAGCATGCGTGGAGGTTTAATAATAGCCCTGCTTGGTTTGGATTTGTATCCAGATTCAGGTCACCTGATGCATGCATGTCATTTGCTAGCTAGTCTCGACTCTCGAGTAGTGCCAGCTGATTACAGTACTAAAGATGGATAGAAGGAGGAGGTGCAAGTCTAAGGCCTTGTTTAGATCGTGGTTAGAAATCAATATTTGGTATTATAGTACTTTTATTTGTATTTGACAATTATTATCTAATTATAGTTTAACTAGGCTTAAAAGATTTATTTCGTAATTTACAATCAAACTATGTAATTAATTATTTTTTTATCTATATTTAATACTTCATGCATATGTCTAAAGATTTAATGTGATAGAGAAGGAAAAAGCTTGAATCTAAACAAGTCCCAAGCAAGTTGGTTAAAGGCATCGATCGATCCGATCCATGCAGCATAAAGCAAACAGAGAAATGCTGGGAAATCTGTGTCCTCTGGTGCCATGCATGCCAAGCAGTAGTACTTGTTTATAGTTTAACCCCTGGGCCGGGTGCAATGTACCTGCTGCATCTGCATGCAATAACTAATAAGGTAAAGGTTTTAGGAGCCACACTAAGGTGCCGTTTGGCACGGCTCGCCAGCTTCGGCTCCCGTCTGCATTTCACTGTTTATTCACTGCAGTAAAAGACGGTTTTCTTTCTCTACTGCCTTCTATCACTGTAGCCAGGGTACTGTTCATTCACTGCAGTGAATAAACAGTCTATCCATTACAGTGAAATGACAGGCGGGAGCCGAAGCTGCCTGGAGCCGTGCCAAACGGCAGCTAAACTACTCATGTCGTATCTAGCTAGAATACGTATAATTTTTCTCTGGCTACTAGCTAGGGTTTATATAGCCTCTTTTAGGTCTTGTTTGGATACATGTGTATCTACCTTAATTTATATGTGTTGAAGTAAAATAGAATAAAATTTAGTTTAATTCTACTCTAAATTGAGATAAATAGTAGAATTTAATTTAATTCCACTTTAAATTGAGATGAATACATACGTATCAAACAAACAAGGTCTTAGGTTGGGCTATGAGCTAGCTCGTTCCACGTGGAGGAGATATAGTGAGCAATCTAGGATGAAATGATCTTCCTTTTTGTTTCTTTTGTTTTCTTTGACAAACAAAAATAGAATGGGCCATGGAGGAGAGCCGGCTGGCCCATGCATACGTCTCGTCGCATCCATCTGGCCCAACTTTGTACAGCCTCGCAGCCCATCTAGCGGCCCAGCTTTAACCCGAGCTGTCGGATCAGGTGGCCCGGAGTCAAACGGGTGCCATGCATGCATGCATGATTCCTTATCATGTGGATAAACACGGTTTGCTCAAAAAAAAAAAAGTGGATAAACACGGTTTGATTTTAGAAATAAATTGAACTGAACAAGTGTTAGTGTATGATATTAATAACCGTATACATGAGGGTTTATTTTGCAGAGCTCCTAGAGCAACTTCCAGACTGTATTCTGGAGAAGTTCTGAAGTACTTAGGCTCTCAGGCCACTTAATTAACTGATTGCTCAGCAAGATCGCGAGCGGAACGGTTTTTTATTGAGAAGTGATTCCATCCTAAAGGCCTATTTGGCAAAACTCCTCGTCCTCCTTGAGACTTGTAGAAGCTGATTATCATATCTATGAGAAATAATTCTAATAGAAATTGATTATCTAGGATAAACTCTATGCATACAGCGATTCTATGCGTGGAGTGAATTAAGAGAAGTTACTTTTTCCAGCTCCCAACCCTTTAGTTCATTTGAGAGAATCACTTCATAGAATCAGCAAAGAATCACTTTTCTATAATAAAAAAACTGTTTTGCAGAGCTTCTCTTTGAGTCCACTTGGAAGCTGTTCTAGGAGCTCGACTAAATAGACCTTAATTCTATAAAGTGATTCCCAGAATGAACCAGAGGCCGACTAAGAGCTGAAAAAATAGTTTTCCCTAATTCACCCCATATACAACGTTACTATAAGTATAGAGTTTATCTTGAGAATCGTAGAGAAATATTAGCAATCTAAAACTCAGGTTCCATCAAGAATCTGAAATAGAAAAACTCCACAAAACAGGTGGTAGGATGTGTACGGCGAGACTCATTAGAGCGTATAATAACAGGTTGTAAATTGGCTAAATGCTGATGTGGAGGAGAGAAGAGGAGAGAGAGGAGAAGCGGACTGTAAGCTTACAGCCGGCTTAAGCACAAGAACCAAGAAACTTTGTGAGATAGACACATGGACCATGTATTAATGGTGAAGACCGTACTATTATATGGGTGGGCTGTAGGGAACAGTGACGTCTAAGAGGGGGTGAATTAGGCAATTTAAAAACTACTTATTAATTAAGACCTTTTTTTCTAACCCTGGCAAAACCTATACAAAAGATAAACTATCTAAATATGCAACTATGATTTTACTAGTGTGTTGCTATCTTTACCGCAAAAGGAGTAATACAATCAATGTAAATGCGAAACCTAAAGAGCAAGGTAGAGATATGCAAACTCCCGTCGACGACTTCGGTATTTTTATTGAGGTATCGAGAAGCGCGCAAGCTTCTCCCTAGTCATCATTGGAGTCCATCGCAAGGAATCCCTCACAAGGGCCAAGCTTCTGGTCGGGTAACTTTATGGATAACCTTGGGCCTTCTCCACACACAAGTGGGTCTCCGATATGCCTTCCGACAAGTCTCTCCCTGATACCCCCACCGTCTTCACTATCAAGCTTCCACAAAGTGCCTAATTCACTACATCCATAGCATCCTCTCTTTCTTTGCTCATTTCTTTGATTGGTGAAAATGAGATCTTGAATTTCGATAGGCACACCCTTGACATTGATCCTTTGGATCATCTTCTCTACCTTATTGATTAGTTTGATTGATTTTTTATCAAGGTCGGAGGTGAAGGAGGAAGATTGATCATCATCACTTGAATCTTCATCATCCTCATCATTCTCATCTTCTTCTTCATCTTCACTTGAGGAGCTTGAGCTTGTCTCAACTTGCTTGCCCTTTATCTTTTTTTTCTTGCTACATGCGAGAGATTTGCCTTTGCTTGATAAAGAGGCTTCTTCTTGACCCATCTTGCGTGACATTTCAAATACCACTATCTTGCTAATGACTGTGGCCGGGGTCATGGTGTCCAAGTCCTCCATGTTGTGAAGAATGGTGATGATGCTTACATATTTCTTTATCTTCCTCACGATGTCTGCATCATCTAGCTTTGTTAGTCCTATTGAATGGAGCTAATTGATAATTAGATTCAAACGAGAGTACATATCACGAACAAGCTCATCATCATTCATTGTAAAGGAATTATAAATTTGTTTAGCTAGACAATGTTTTTGATCACGGACATTAGATGTGCCGTCATGGAGCTTTTAGAGTTTTAACCAAATTTCATGTGTCGTATTTAAAGTGAACACTTGGTTAAACACATCCATGCTAAAAGATTCAAACAAGCAATTCTTGGCTCTAGCATTGAAATGTATTTTCTTTTCTTCACCCTTTGTGGGTTTATCGGGATTCTTAATGGGTTTCATCCTGTCACAAGTGACTCTCCAAACTCTCAAATCAACCGCCTCAAGGTAGTAAGCCATTCTAGCTCTATAATAGGGGAAGTTAGTGCCATCAAAGTGCGGAGGCCTAGAGGTATCTATCCCAACCACTCTAAATAGCGTCGGCTCAACGTCAGTTAAGCCAAAGGTCTAAATTGAGCCAACTGGCTCTGATACCACTTGTAGGGAACTATGACGCCTAAAAGGGGGGTGAATTAGGCAACTTAAAAAACTACTTCTTAATTATGGCCTCTTTTTCTAACCCTAGCAAAACATATGTAAAAGATAAATTATCTAAATGTACAACTATGGTTTTGCTTGTGTGTTGCTATCTCTACCGCAAAAGGAGTAATACAATCAATGTAAATATAGAAACTAAAGACTAAGGTAGCGATATATAAACTCCCGTTGACGACTTCGGTATTTTTACCGAGTTATCAAGAAACGCGCAAGCTTCTCCCTAGTCCTCGTTGGAGCCCCTCACAAGGGCCAAGCTCCCGATCGGGTAACTCCGTGGATAGCCTCGGGCCTTCCCCACGCGCAAGTGGATCTCCGACGTGCCTTCCTGCAAGCCTCTCCCAGATGCTCCCCGCCGTCTTCACTATCAAGCTTTCGGCCGAAACGTGCGGGCCTTGTTTCCTTCGGTACATGGTGACAGCCACACCATAAACGCGGTTGGTGTGATCTCACAAGACTACAAGCTCCTTCGATGTACAACAATGGTGTGCACAAGCACCGAGTGGTGTATCAACACCCTTGATATCTTTCCTCAGCTCCACTCTTCTCAAATAGCCGATTAGGGTTGTATTTATAAGCCCCACTGAGAAAGTTGTCGTTGGGGATGAAATCCTGCTTTTCTGCTACTGACCGGATGCTGATCACGTCGTGATCGGACGCGTCTGGTCGTCCCGACCGTTAGAGCTGCGATCAACTGATTGGATGCTGCCAGTGTCTGATCACATGCCACCGAATGTGTCCGGTCGCAAATTCGTTGTTCTAGAACCTCTCTGTACTCGATCAGACGCTGCAGTCCTACATCCGGTCGATTTGCCGCCAGCGTCCGGTCAGTACTGAATGTGTTGCCGGAATGATGAACAGTGCCATCGGTGTGTCCGGTCGATTTCAGTACTCAGCATCCGGTCATTGCTGCTGACGCCTGCTGTTGTCGGGCCTCTTGATCGGAGCGTCCGGTTACTTTCCTTCAGCGTCCAGTCCAGTGTCTGGTCACCTTTGTGAGCTCGTTTCTTCGCGATCTTACGTACGACTTGGTTCCTATTTTCGTGCTTGGACTTTGCTTGATGTCTTGGGTCTTCTCTTGTGCTCCTAGGGTCTTGCTTATGGTGTTGATCATCGGATCATCACGTCGCCTTCGTCTAAGTCACGTCTTGCACCCTATTGAACTACAAAACAATCACTTGCAAATTCATTAATCCAACTTGGTTGTGTTGGTCATCAAACACCAAAATCCAAAGTAAATAGGCTTAGGGTCCATTATCCTTATATGGGCTAAAAGAGGGTTAAAAAAAACCTTACAGCCAGATGTAACTGTTAGCCTTGTTTTTATGGGGTGTTTGGTTGCCCCTCCTAAATTTTAGTCGATGTCCCATCGGATGTTTGGACATATGCATAGAGTATTAAATATAGACTAATTATGAAACTAATTACATAGTTTGCGACTAATTTGCAAGACGAATCTTTTGAGCCTAATTAGTCCGTGATTTGACAATGTTTTGCTACAGTAAACATGCGCTAATGACGGATTAATTAATCTTAAAAAAATCGTTCCGTGAAGTACCGATAGATTATATAATTTATTTTTTATTAGTATTCGAACATCCTATACAACATTATCTCAATATACCTTTTAAATTTTAGTAGCCGGATCAAACACCTCTTAATTGGAGTGGGCTGGCCGGAAGCCGGCCGGTGTCCGTCCATCGGCTATGGACGGACCAACGTGCAGAAAAGCTGTCATCCGTAGCTAGTTATGTAGGGCTGCTCAAATCATGTCGCCAGGTTCATTGCATTGCACTACCCTTTTTGGCCAAATAGATATAGCGAGCAATATGCGCAAGTGGCCACTCTGGTGTCTCTCTGTTTTTTTTTTTTTTTTTTTTTTGACAACAGGTGTCTCTCTGCATTGTATTCTCCCTGATAAGGTCAGGGGTATGGTGCAGCCATGCATGAAACAACAATGCTGTCTGCAATAATGCTTTGAGTACTCAACTTGGCATGCATCCCTGTTAATTTCTTGGCCCCATATCCTTCTTTAAATAGTTTTGGGTCCACTTACAATGCTAGGTTCGATCGATGAGTGTACATAAATATAGGAGATAATGAATCTCCAAGTAAAATTTGAATGTTTTTCTATCGTGATATTTAATTTGTTAGATACAATATACATATGAACATGCTGGATATGAAGTTAATGGCTACCCAGGATTTTTAAACTATTTTCTCCAATCCTATCTGATTTTTAAACTATTTTCACCAATCCTATCTGTTTTTTAAACTATTTTCAAGCGGCTAGTGGTTTGTAGTGTTTTTAAACGTACCCAAATACCACGACGATAAATAAAGTAATAAATAAACTGGTTAATTTTGTTGGCGGTGATGTCTATTTTGCTATTGTTTTTTTACTATTATTATTACTATTACTATTATTATTATTATTATTATTATTATTATTATTATTATTATTATTATTATTATTATTATTATTATTATTATTATTATTATTATCAGAGAAAGATATACAAGTAAACTAGCGAAAACTTGGCAAAATGACTTCATTTGTTTCGCAATGTAGACATTGTTCACACCCCACCATTATGAACGGATGACTAAGGAAACTCAATAATAATGCCAATAATGCAAAAGGTGTAATAAATCAACCTAAAACTAGGAGCTAGTGTACACTTGCTGAAACTCGCAAATCTACATGCAGTGCTCTAAACTTTCTTGGAAAGAAAAATATCACAGGCACTTGCGTTGTGAAATGGATACTCCCGAGGCTATGAACATACAGTGCAAAACTTAGGACTTATAGGAGTATACAAAATAGTAACAAAATTTCCTATCAATCGTGAATAACTCTACCTAAAAACTAAAACTCTTATACTGACTAAAACAATGTATATGTAGGTTAATTATACATTCACAAAAATACATAAAACTTCAATTTAGGTTGAATTTTTGTTTGTTTATTTGTTGCAATGATCTTTAATTTCCATGAGACAGTGAGACATCGGCGGTGAAAAGTGAAAAAAATAGAAATAAGTAGCCACGCGTGCCTCGTTGTCCTCGTCCGCACCATCCTCACTCATGAGAGTGGGAAGCTGATGCCCCTGATCATACCAGATCTGGCCATGAACACGAACAAGAGATAGGGGTGGTGGGCCACCGTTGTCGCATTAGAAGAGGGGAGAGGGCTGCCGCCTCCATGCTAGGATAGGAAGGGAAGGGTGCCGCCATCGCTCCCGACCATGCTAGATCTGACTGTGAGAGAGAGAGAGAGAGAGAGAGAGAGAGAGAGAGAGAGAGAGCTGCAGGCCGTCGTTGTTGCACCAGAAGAGAGAGAGGCTTGTCAGTGCTACACTAGGAGATGGAGGAGCGGGCTGCCACCGCCATACTAAGAGAGGCAGCCCACAACTGCTGCGTTGTCTTCTCCTCAGAGGGTCATTGTCGATAGAATATCGTCGGCAGTCCTCCGAGGGATATCTCACGAACATAGATTGATCAGTAGAGATACATGTAATCAAGAACAAGAAGACAACAGAGACATAAGAGTTAGACAGGTTTGGGCCATCAGCGCGACGTAATACCCTACGCATGTGGTCTGTTGGATTGTATTGGCTATGATATGATGCTGCGTGTGTTTTGAGAGGGTCCCTGCTCGCCTTATATAGTCTAGGGGGCAGGGTTACAAGTCGGTTAGATCTAGGATATAACCGGAAAGTAATAACAGATTACATGAATCATGCGATCGAACGTATCCTAACAGATCTCATAGTATCTTCAAGATATCTTCTCGGTGTCTTACGGGGCACGCCAAGCAGCGCCGTGCTCCGCAAGGCTTCGTCTTATAGGCTGGACCACCCCTGGGGGCGCAGTCCATGTAGTCTGTCGTGGGTATCCGGGGTCATACCCCCCACAGCTAGTCCTCGAGCGCCTTGTATCCGCTGTGCAATGCCGTCTTAAGCTTGTCCAAGAGGTGTGAACAAAGCCGAGCAGTCAGACTCATAGTTTGACCACCATACTAAGTCACCAAGCAGTTGTGAACCATCACCGAGCAGTGTATTCCAAGTAAGGCTTGCCATAAGGATGTAAGGAGCTCAAGTTCAAAATTGAAAATTTTCTCGCTGTGAACCAAGTGTATATAAAGCGGCTAAGAGCAGTTGTACACCATGTGAGCTTCTGTATATCCTTTATGTAGGTTGGCCGTTTCATGTTGGTGATGGCGGAGACCTTGTCAGGGTTGGGTTCGATACCACGGGCGCTGACAATGTAGCCCAGGAGTATGTCGGATGGAACTCCAAAGATGCACTTTGAAGAGTTCAACTTCCATCTGTATCTTTTCAAGTTGGCGAACGTTTCTTTGAGGTCGACGATAAGATTGTCGACGGTTTTAGATTTGACGACCACATCATCGATGTAAGCTTCGACGTTGCGGCCTATCTGTTGCTCAAGGCACATCTGGATGGCCCTTTGGTAGGTCACCCCGGCATTCTTGAGTCCGAAGGACATGGTGGTATAGCAATACGCACCAAAAGACATGATGAACGACGTCTTGATCTGGTCGTCCTCTTTGAGAGATATCTGGTGGTAGCCGGAGTAAGAGTCAAGGAATGAGAGTAGTTCGTAACCGATGGTGGAGTCTACAACTTCATCAATCCGAGGCAGACTGAAGGGGTCTTTAGGGTAGTGTTTATTGAAATCAGTGTAATCAACGCACATTCTCCATTCTTTATTCATTTTTGAACAAGAATAGGGTTTGCTAACCACTCAGGATGATACACTTCTTTAATAAATCCGGCAACTAGGAGCCATTTTATTTCTACCCTAATAGCATCCTTCTTGTCTGGCGTGAATCGTCGGAGTTTCTGCTTGATCGGTTTGGCAGTCGGTGAGACATTTAAGGAGTGCTCGATCTTCTCCCGTGGTACCCTCGGCATGTCTGTAGGTTTCCAAGCAAACACGTCGGTGTTGGCACATAGGAAGGAGATGAGTGTGCTTTCCTATTTGGGTCGAGGTGAGCCCCAATCTTGACGGTCTTGGAGGGGTCGTCGAGGCCGAGGCCAACCTCCTTTGTTTCCTTAGACTTGGCGGAGGCGCGAGGAGGCTCTAGCACTGGGATCTCTAGGTCGTCGGTGAGCACCGTCTTGGCATCGGTGACCACGCTAGCCATCTAGATGGAGAGGTCGGTGGCTTCGGTGAGGATGAGACTCTGTCTCGCAGGCGTAGGCGATGGAGAGGTTGGCCCGTAGGGCCAGCACTCCTACGAGCGAAGGCATCTTCAACACTAGATAAGCATAGTGTGGTATGGCCATGAACTTGGCCAGAGCTGGCCGACCAAGTATGGCATGGGAGGTAGTGCTGAAGTCGGCGACGTAGAAGTTGATGTGCTCGACGCGGTAGTTGCTAGCTGTGTCGAATTGTACTAGGAGGGTGATCTCTCCAAGCGGCTTGGATGCCCTGCCAGGTACCACACCCCAAAAGGAGGAGTCAGAGGGTGTGAGGTCTTCTGTTCCAAGGCCCAACTCCTTTAGGGATCTGGCAAAGAGGAGGTTCAGAGCACTTCCGCCGTCGATGAGTACTTTCCTGAAAAGCACTTTCCTGACGGTTGCATCAAGAACAAGGGGGAAACACCCTATGTAAGGGATGTCCACCCACTGGTCAGCCCTACTAAAGGTGATGGGGACCTCGGACTAGGGACGATAGCTAGGGTTGGCGATAGTGTCTTCTGCGTTGACGGTAAGCACCCGGCGGGCGGTGAGCTTCCAATCTCGTCTGCTCTCGGTGGCAGCAAGGCCCCCGAAGATAGTGGCGACTTCTTTGTCATGATCCTAGAAGGCGTTGTTGTTGTCCCTAGGTGGTTGGCGACCTCTGGCTCCATCGTCGTTGTCATCGTCTTTCTTTTTGTCCTAGAATTCCTTAGCCAAGCCACAACAGTCCTTCATCTTGTGCTTGCTGTTCTTGCGGAGAGGACACGAGCCTTTGAGGATCTTCCTGTACTGCTCATCATAGTTGCATTTGGCATGAGGTTCGTCAATGGCGGTGATGACGTGGTCTGGTCGGCGGCGATGATACTGATCGGCTCTGGACCCTTCCGGATGATCACGGCCACTGTCCTCATGGTGGCCGCAGTCATCGTGGCGGCGGTCACCATGGCGGCGGTTGTTGAGGCGCTTGTCACTATGGCGAGTTGGGTGGTGAGTGCCCGCATCCTTGTTGAAGCGTACCTCTACCTCTTCGGCATCGGCGTACTGATCGGTGGTCGTAATCATCTCGCTAATCCCCTTTGGCGGCTTGTGATTGAACTTCGAGCGGAGGTCACGGTGATGGAGTCCTTGGACGAAGGTGGTGACGACCTTTGCTTCCATGATGTTGGGAATAGAATTCCTCATCTCAAAAAAGCATCTGATGTAGCTATGGAGGAGCTCGGACTATTTCTGGTAGATGCGATTCAGATCATGCTTTGTGCCTGGCCGAGTACACGTAGCCATGTAGTTGTTGGTCAACACCTTCTTCAGTTGTTCTTAGGATTTGATGGAGTCTGGGGCAAGGCTTGTGAACTAGTTCATTGCGGTTGGCATGAGCATGGTGGGAAGATAGTTTGACATAACACTGGTATCTCCCCCGGCGGTGCACACTATGGTGGCATAAGCTTGTAGCCACTATGTGGGGTTCATCCATCCCTCATAGGGTTTGACCCCAGTGATTTTGAAATCATTGGGCCACTGGAGTGTCTGGAGTGCCCTCATGAATGCTTAGGACCCTTCAGGATCTATAAGGAAAATGGACCCTAGGCTCATTTACTTTGGATTTTAGTGTTTGATGACCAACACAACCAAATTAGACTAATGAATTTGTAAGTGATTGTTTTGTAGTTTAATAGGATGCAAGACGTGACTTGGACAAAGGCAACGTGATGATCCAATGATCAATACCTTAAGCAAGACCTTAGGAGTACAAGAGAAGATCCAAGATATCAAGTAAAGTCCAAGCACGAAGATAGGAACCAAGCCGCATGCAAGATTGCGAAGAAACAAGCTCATAGAGATGACCGAACGCTAGAGGAAAGTGACTGGATGCTCCGATCAAGAGGCTCAGCAATAGCAGCAGCGACCAGACGCTAGACTGGATGCTGACGAAAAGTGACTGGACGCTCCGATCAAGAGGCTCGACAACAGCAGCAGTGACCAAATGCTGGACTAGACACTGGTGGCAAACCAACTAGACGCAAGACATAGCGTCCGATGGAGTACAGAGAGGTTCCAGAGTGGCGAACTTGCGATCGGACACGTCCGGTGGCAAGTGACCGGACACTGGCAGCGTCCGATCAGTTGTTCGTGGCTCCAACGGTCGGGACAATCGGACACGTCCGGTTAGGACGTGATCAGCGTTCGGTCAGTAGCAGAAAAGCGAGACTTTATCCCCAACGGCTACTTTCTCAGTGGGGCTTATAAATATAACCCCCAACTGGCTATTTGAGGAGAGTGGAGCTAAGGAAACATATCAAGAGTGTTGATACACCATTTTAGTGATCTCCACATGCATAGTGCTTAGTGTTTTATTAGGTGATTAGTGTAGGTATTTTGTGAAGTGCTTAGGTTGATTAGACCACCGCTTATGCGCTTGCTCTAGGTTTAGGCCTAGTGTTTAGTGAGGTTTACATACCTCTTACCACTCGGTGCTTACGAGCACCATTGTTGTACATCAGAGGGGCTTGTAGTCTTATGAGATCACACCAACCGCATTTGTGGTATAGCCGTCATCGTGTACCGGAGGGAACAAGGCCCGTGGCATTTTGGTCGAAAGCTTGATAGTGAAGACGGTGGGGAGCATCCAGGAGAGACTTGCCGGAAGGCACGTTGGAGACCCACTTGCGTGTGGGGAAGGCCCGAGGCTATCCACGGAGTTACCCGACCAGGAGCTTGGCCCTTGCGAGGGGCCCCAACGAGGACTAGGGAAAAGCTTACGCGCATCTCGATACCTCGGTAAAAATACCAGAGTCATCGATGGGAGTTTATATATCTCTACCTTGCTCTTTAGCTTCCGCATTTACATTGATTGCATTACTCCTTTTACGGTAGAGATAGCAACACACTAGCAAAATTATAGTTGCATATTTATATAGTTTATCTATTGTATATGTTTTGCTAGGGTTAGAAAAAGAGGCCATAGTTTAGAATTTTAAGTTGCCTAATTTACCCCCTCTTAGGCGTCACGGTCCCCTACAAGTGGTATCAGAGCAGGTTGGCTCATTTTGGACCTTTGGCTTAACCGCCGTTGAGCTAATGCTTTTTAGAGTGGTTGGGATGGATACCTCTAGGCCTCCACAGTTTGATGGCATTAACTTCCCTGCTTATAGAGCTAGAATGGCTTGCTACCTTGAGGTGGTTGATTTGGGAGTTTGGAGTGTCACTCATGACGGGATGAAACCCATTAAGAATCCCAATAAACCCACAAAGAGCTAATAATTAATTGTTTGAATTATTTAGCATGGATGTGTTTAACCAAGTATTCACTTTAAATATGGCAAATGAAATATGGTTAAAACTCCAAGAGCTCCATGACGGCACATCTAATGTCTATGAGCAAAAGCATTATCTAGCTAAACAAAATTATGACACCTTTACAATAAATGATGATGAGCTTGTTCATGATATGTATTCTCGTTTAAATCTAATTATCAATGAGCTCCATTTAATAGGACTAACAAAGCTAGAAGATGCGGACATCGTGAGGAAGATCATCTCTATACTACCACAAAAGAAATGTGTAAGCATCATCACCATCCTTCACAACATGAAGGGCTTGAGCACCATGACCCTAGCCATAGTCATTGGTAAGATAGTGACATTTGAAATGTCACGTAAGATGGGTCAAGAAGAAGCCTCTTCATCAAGCAAAGGCAAAGCTCTTGCATGTGGCGAGAAAAAAAAGATGAAGAGCAAGCAAGTTGAGACAAGCTCAAGCTCAAACTCCTCAAGTGAAGAAGAAGAAGAAGAAGATGATGATGAGGATGATGATGATGATGAAGATTCAAGTGATGATGATCAATCTTCCTCCTCCACCTTCGACCTTGATAAAGAATCAATCAAACTAATCAACAAGGTGGAAAAGATGATCCAAAAGCTCAACGTCAAGGGTGTGCCCATCCAAATCTAAGATCTCATTTTCACAAATCAAAGAAATGAGCAAAGAAAGAGAGGATGCTATGGATACAACGAGTTAGGGCACTTTGTGGAAGCTTGTCTAAATAAGCCCACACCCAAGACAAAGAAGAAGGCATGCAAGAAACAAGCCCTCACATCAATAAGGACATAGAAGGATTCTTCAAGTAAAGAAGAACACCATCACAAGAGGCGAGGGCACAAGCACTCATCATCAAGCTCTTCTCATGTGTGCCTTATGGCATAAGGTAACGAAAGCTCATTCTCTAGTGAAAGTGATAGTGATGATGAAATGCCTTCTTATGAAAAAATTGTGCAACAAAATCTTAATTATGCTAAAGTGTTCACTAGTCAATAAAAGAACCTCAAAAAAATTAAAGAAAAGCTAGATAGTTCACAAGAAGCATACAAAACTTTGCTTAAATAATATGAGAACTTAGCTAATCTTAATGTTGAACTATCAACTAAAATTGAGGAATTTGAGGCTAGTGCAACAACAAATGCATGCACAATCAATGATGAGCAACTTGTAAAGAAAAATGAAAAATTAAAAGAAAAATTAGCTAGCTCACAAGATGCTTATAAAAGTTTGCTTGCTAAAATGGAAACCATGTGCAAATATTGTGATGAGCTAACTAATAAAGTTGCTAATCTTGGAGCTGTTAGCACAACCCCCACCAAGGCATCTAAAAGGAAAAGTTCTATCATTAATATGTGTAAAAAGGATGCCTCTACTTCTTGTAATGATTTATGTTTAGACTCACCTTTGTGCAACCAAGTTTGTGTTGAGAAAGTTGTTGTAGATACATGCACACAAGAGGTCGCAAAGGAGAATGAGCAACTCAAGCAAGAAGTAGCTCGCCTCACCAAGGACTTGACTCAAGTGAAAGGCAAGGCGAAGCAAGCCTAACTTCATCAAGATAACACCGTCAAGGGAGTGAAGAAGCTTGATGAAGGACAAACCGTGGTTTGCTACGTGTGCCACAAGGAAGGCCACAAGTCCTATGAGTGCAAGGTGAAGAATAGGGGAGGAGCAAAGAAGGAGAAAAAGCAAACAAGCAAGCTCTCCAACACCTACATCAACAAGGTGGACAAGAAGGCCTCCACACCTTATCTCTTGAAGAAGAAGAAAAATGACAAGGTAGTGGCCATCAAGGTGAACAAGCAAGCCAACAATGGGGCCAGATGCTTTTGGGTGCCAAAGAAAATCATTTCCAACCTGAAGAGCACCAAGAAGGTTTGGATCCCGAAAGAGAAGTGAGAAGTCTAATGGACTTCGGAGAATTTAGAGACTTGGCAAAGAATGGGTGCATTTCATAGGGTGCATCATGATGGACAAGTCATTGCCAAGTGGGTTAGTGAATACTATGGACCCAAAATCCCCTCTCCATGTTAGGTAACTAGATTAAATTTACTTCAAGTAGTATCAATTTGCATTTCCTACAAGTTGTATTTCTTATAAATTGGTATCCTTAAGCATCTAGTTACTCTTCATGCCTAGGTTTGCATTTGCAAGCTTATATCTTTTGTCATGTATACACTAGGTATATCATATGGTAGGCTTGCTCGGTTTCATTCTCAACCCTTGGAGTAAACCAACATGGTTTAAAATTGCTTAGAAGCACAACACATAGCTTGTCTTATATTTGTTCATCTAATATGTTCCAAAGTCCAAATTATAGATAACTTCTCTCGAATATCATCTTCGAAAATGATTCTCACATTCATGAGATGTCATCTTTCAAGTGATATTTTTTATTCTAAAATCAATGTACATGTTTCCTACAAGTACTCTATACTTGTGTGCATAAATTTAGAGGGAGGCTACTCTACAAGTTGGATGCTTTGAGACTAACACCTTTTCAAGCTTATTATGTGTGTAGTAGTCTCATTGCAAGGAAAATGGAGTCTCCAAAGTTAAGCATCATACTTCAAATATCTACCACCTATTGCAAGTGGTAGAAATCAAATTGGTTTCCACATGTGGTATTTCTAAACCGATATCATCATGTTGATTTCATTTTGATATTTATATGCTTTCTCCATGCATTACATAGATTCAATTCCTTTGAGCAAAAATTTGCCAACTATGCATATGCTTTGTCTTCTACCATATGTATGCATATATTTAGGGGGAGCTTAGTCTATATAATGTGAGAGTCAAATTTTGTGATCTACTTCACTCTACACTCAAAGGATCACAAAGTTTGACCCTCCCTTGTGCTACTAATGTCTTCCTTTTCGGTGTTTGATTCCAAAGAAGGAGAATTTAGAGGACCAAAAGCAAGCATTAATAAGTAGGACCAAAAGCTAGATCATTTACAAGTGGTAATGGTATACAAGTGGTGTCTACAAGTGGTAATGGTCCGAGAAAGAGAGGATAGTGGATTATGGATTAGCCTATGTAATGGGGAGAATTTATAGAAAGCAAGGCTTAAATCCATAATACCACACGGGGACATTTACAAGGGTAAGATAAGTTTTTATATAGTCTTACAAGTAGTATCTTTTAGCATCATATAATCTTGCCCCTTGCATTACATCCTAGCAAGTAGGTAGTTTTTAAATTTTAAAATTATATTATTTGCTTGCTTTGATCGTGTTGTCATCAATCACCAAAAAGGGGCAGATTGTAAGGAAAATAGACCCTAGGCCCATTTACTTTGGATTTTGGCGTTTGATGACCAAAACAACCAAATTAGACTAATGAATTTGCAAGTGATTGTTTTGTAGTTTAATAGGATGCAAGACGTGACTTGTACAAATGCGACGTGATAATCCGATGATCAACACCTTAAGCAAGACCTTAGGAGCACAAGAGAAGACCCAAGATATAAAGCAAAGTCCAAGCATGAAGATATAAACCAAGCCGCACGCAAGATTACGAAGAAACGAGCTCACAGAGGTGACCGGCCACTGGAGGAAAGCGACTGGATGCTTCAATCAAGAGGCTCGGCAATAGCAGCAGCGACTGGACGATGGATCGAATGCTGATGGAAAACGACCGGATGCTCCTATCAGGAGGCTCGGCAACCGGACGCTGACAGCAAACCGACCAGACGCAAGACAGCAGCGTCCGATCGAGTACAAAGAGGTTCTAGAGCAGCAAACTTGCGACCGGACACGTCCGGTGGCAAGTGACCGGACGCTGGCAGCGTCCGATCAGTTATTCATGGCTCCAACAGTTGGGACGACCGAACATGTTCGGTCAAGACGTGATCAGCGTCCGGTCAGTAGCAGAAAAGCGGGACTTCATCCCCAACGGCTACTTTCTCAGTGGGGCTTATAAATACAACCCCCAACCAGCCATTTGAGGAGAGTGGAGCTAAGGAAACACATCAAGGGTGTTTATACACCATTTTAGTGATCTTCACTTGCATAGTGCTTAGTGTTTTATTAGGTGATTAGCGTAGGTGCTTTGCAAAGTGCTTAGGTTGATTAGACCAACGCTTATGCGCTTGCTCTAGGTTTTGGCCTAGTGTTTAGTGAGGTTTGCATATCTCTTACCACTCGGTGCTTGCGAGCACCATTGTTGTACATCGAAGGGGCTTGTAGTCATGAGAGATCATACCAACCGCATTTGTGGTGTGGCTACCACCGTGCACCGGAGGGAACAAGACACACGGCGTTTTGGCCGAAAGCTTGATAGTAAAGACGGCATGGAGCATCTAGGAGAGGCTTGCCGAAAGGCACGTCAAAGACCCACTTGCGCATGAAGAAGGCCCGAGGCTATCCACAGAGGTACCCGACTAGGAGCTTGGCCCTTGCGAGGGGCTTCAACGAGGACTAGGGGGAAGCTTGCGTGCTTCTCAATACCTTGGTAAAAATATCGGAGTCATCGATGGGAGTTTGCATATCTCTACCTTGCTCTTTAGCTTCTGCATTTATATTGATTGTATTACTCCTTTTGCGGTAGAGATAGCAACACACTAGCAAAATCATAATTACACATTTAGATAGTTTATCTATTGCATAGGTTTTGCTAGGGTTAGAAAAAGAGGCCATAGTTTAGAATTTTAAGTTGCCTAATTTAGCCCCCTCTTAGGCATCACGGTCCCCTATAGGATCATCACCGTCGTGATCTGTGGCGTTGCTGGCGTTGAGTGGCTGGAGGGCTGTGTCCGGATTACCAAACACTTGTTCATATTCTAGACGCTGGCGTACTTCTTCTTCATCGCGAGAGAAACGGTGTCCGTCAATATGACATCGCGCGTCCCAGAGATTGTTGATGTGCGCTTGGATGTCTTGGTCGACTTCTTGGTCGTGTTGGTGAGGGTAGTCGATGCGGTTCTCCCTAGCTCCCTCCTGGAGGGGTTGTCCATCATCGCGATGCTGGTCAGTGAAATGGCTTCGGCTAGGGTGGCGATTGGATCTTGGTGTGGCGGATCGGCGAATCGAGCTTGTCGAGTAGGAAGGCCTCTGATCCTGGCGGATCACGTTGACCAGGCAGTGCGTCGCTTTAAGCACGGTGACGACCTTGGCAACCTCGGGTGTTTGCTCGAGCCGGGCGAGCTCATTGGCGGCCACAACCAAGTTGGCGCTTGGGGTCTTTGTAGACGTCGTGGCCGTCAACATGAACAAATTCGTCGTCGAGGCTGCATTGGAGTGGGCGTGGCCTCCCTTGCGAGTCAAGTTGTTCGTTGCGAGCAGCCTCGCCTAGCACAATGGCGGCCTCATTTGCTTGATGCTGTGCACGGTTGGCGTTCTGTTGACATGAGCGACGTGGTCCTCATCGGCTTCTCCATCCTATGGAGGGCTATCGATGCTGACGTTAAAGATCCCATCTCCTCGAAAGGGTGGGAAAGGAGATTGGACGGCGGCGGTTTCGACGATAGTCTCCATGGAGCCCTGGGACTCAGAGTCTAGATTCTCCTCTAGGATGGTGTGGAGGGATCTTCGGGACATCGGCCGATGTGTAGCATGTTGATAGTCGGCGAGAGCTGGTCGATGATCTGGTCGGCAAAAGGATAGATATCTCCCACCTGGTCGGTGAATTTGCCCCTTAGGACATCTTTGTAGGAGGCGGCGACGCTGGTGAGCCCAAAGGGTAGGGCCGTAACCCTTGGAGTTTCCTAAATGGCCTCCGATGGATCTGAATCGGAGGGTGTTCGGTGCTGAACCAGAGTGGTCAGAGCCGATTATGCGTTGGAGAGGCAGTCGGTGAGCTTCTGGCCAACCCGATCAATGGATGCGATCAGATCGTCATTGTCGACCCGCTTCCTCGCGTAGCGGGTGAGCGGACGGCGGATTATTGATGAAGACGACCTCAGAGGCGGTTTTGAGATCGGATCTGCATTCGTAGGTGTTGGGGTAGTCGGCGCAGAATCGATCTGCACCGGCTCGATGATCTCTCCATCTCCGTTAGCGTTGATGATCTAGGAGATCGATCCGGCCATAAAGATCTGGCCGGGCTATGGGAAGGACGAAGAGCCTGCAAAATGTACCATCTTATTCGACATGGAAACAACACGCACACTCCTATCTGGCGCGCCAACTGTCGACAGAATATCGGCGGCAGTCCTCCGAGGGGTATCCCACGAAGGTAGATTCATCGGCAGAGATGCGTGTAATCGAGAACAAGAAGGCAACAGAGACACAAGAGTTAGACAGGTTCGGGCCGTCAGCGCGATGTAATACCCTACTCCTATGGTCTGTTGGATTGTATAGGCTATGATATGATGTTGCGTGTGTTTTGAGGGGGTTCGTTCCCGCCTTATATAGTCTGGGGGTAGGGTTACAAGTCGGTTAGATCTAGGAGATAACCGAAAAGTAATAATAGATTACATGAATCATGGGATCGAACGTATCCTAACAGATCTCGTAGTATCTTCAGGATATCTTCCTGGTATCTTGCGGGACGCGCCGAGCAGCGCCGTGCTCCGCAAGGCTTCGTCTTGTGGGCTAGACCAACCCTGGGGGCACAGCCCATGTAATCTACCGTGGGTATCCGGGGTCGTACCCCCACAGTCAGGCCGAGGTGAGAAAGAGGGAGCGGTTGTGTGTGTTTGAGAGAGAAGAGAGAGAGGGGGGTGGCAGCTTCGAGGTTAAAGTGAGTGTGAACGGGTGTGATCATGTGGGTAGGACTTTCATTTTATATATGAGGATAATTTTCAACGCCGGTCGAAGCCATGAACCGGTGGTAAAAATTATTTGTCGGTCTGGACGGTCGGTGATATATTGTTACGGTCAATTATAATAGATCTGGAAGCAAAAATACCATAGGGAAAATTCATTTGTGTAGTAGTGTTATAGCTCAATTAGGGTCACTAAAAAAGATGGCCGTTGGTTAAAAATATTATGCAAAGAAAATTACACATACCATAATATAACACGACTTGTTCGATCTACATTTATTGCTCACTGATCTGATGATCATCAGCCGCCCTTCGATTTTCCATCTCTTGATTTGAACTTTTCATACATTAACCTTAATAATATTCCAAAAGCTGCAGTAACAAGTACTAGTAATATAGTGAAGGAGAACAGTGCTGTTCATTCGCAGTGCTAGCCAGTAGCCACTTCAAACTCACCTAAAAACCCTGCCTAGTTTGATCCATATATATGCACATTAAATTTCGCTCTACAACCTCTAGAACTCATAGAAGATCAGAGAAGAGAAACCAAGATACCCTACTAGAATTACAGCCAGGACGTACACTATCTATATAGCCGCATCAATCTCTTCCGATCCGCGTCCTCATTGTAGCCAAAAGCTGGCTTTTGCCCGGCGTAGAGAGGCGGCGCAGATCAATCCTCGATGCCTGCTGCAGCTGCCGATCGAGTTAAACCACGCATCATATGTGCCCATGGCCATCCATCACTTCATGGATCTGGAGTGATTCGTAGATAGCATCATCGTCGTCGCGGGTGGGAAGGAAAGCGAGGTAAAGCAGCGAGAGCAGCAGCACGACAGGGACGACCAGCAGCAGTGACGGCGGTGGCGGTGGCGGCAGGGAAGAAGGGAGCAGCAGCGGGAGCAGCAGAAGCACCACGGCCGCCGTCGCGAGGAGCAGCATCACCATGCTTCCTTCCATCGTTGGCCACCGGCTAGCTGCTAGT
Source organism: Miscanthus floridulus (assembly GCF_019320115.1). Taxonomy (NCBI): domain Eukaryota; kingdom Viridiplantae; phylum Streptophyta; class Magnoliopsida; order Poales; family Poaceae; genus Miscanthus; species Miscanthus floridulus. Next base: position 147,067,830 of record NC_089584.1, read on the forward strand.
AGTAGAAGAAGAAGCTGCAAGATCGAGCATGATGTGTACTGTGCATGCCCTGAGAGGCTGAGACTGAGAGATTAGATTAGAGGAGACCAGGAGGAGGAAGAGGCCGGTGCTATCCACCGCCACCGTCTTATATATGTTCATGGCGTCAATTGAAGGGCATATGCATCCGCAACCGGTTCACGTGGGTGCCAATGCAGCAGGTCAGCTTTCAGTGATCTTGTAAACATATACGCTGGGAATTAGCTAGAATTTGCCAATTTGGGTAGGAATTGGAATATATTTACTGGATGGAAAAGAAATGGGATAAAGGTTTTACCAGCAGGTCGTGGTCGTGGTAAGTGTCGATTTGTGTCCCTTCTTTTATTTGTGTCCCAAGTTCGGGTATTCCCATGCGCTCAGCCAAAGCATGGCCATCACATCCTGCCTGCGTGATTATTGCTCCCTCAGTCCATAAATATTTGTCATTTTCATCTCTCGATAAATAACTTTAACTAAATATATATATTAAGTATTAATATTTATGGTACTTAAATAATATCATTAATAGATGTGTATATCTAGTTTTTTAATAAATTTATTTAAAGATACTTTTTTTCTATAAATTGAGAGAGAGTAGGTGCTTCAGTGCTTGGAATGATGTTCAGTGCACCTAGCTAGCTGTGAAAACCCTGCTAACTTCCTCGTGCAACTTGGTACGATGTTTCTTGATAGTAGGTATATAAAATAAAACGCTACAAAGAAGTTTCAACGATATTCGATATGAACGAGAAAACTTAAACCAAATATAGTAGGGCAACTAACACTATGTTTATGTGGTTGCTTAAGCCATTCTCTCTGCGATAATAAGCCACAATCAGCTAATTGTGTTCGACGTTATTACTGGTTTTCATATCAATAAAAGCTTCCTAGATAAAAAAAAAGAAATATATAAATGTGGATATATGCACGGGCCGGGGCATATTCACTTTGACCTGTCTCTCTTTTGAGGGTAACTTCTAACAAAGAGAGATTCACTTCACCTGATCAGGTACCTAATCTTTAATTTGCCCGTGGATCACTAGCTAAACAAGCTGCATTGCTTTCGAGAGAACATTCCAGGGCAACTTGCTGTACGAAACCGCGATGGTCGTGTGAGCAGCCGGATGCATTGAACCATGGTCCATGGTTAGATATACAGCCAGCTAGCTAGCTACTCCGTACTTCAAGTGGTAACCCATTTTATATATATATTAAACTCTCAATAATTGTAGCAAGAGCTGAGCATTTGGGTTTTGAGACAGAGCAAAGCTGCAAGTAGTGCGGCTCCTTTCTGACGACAGAAAAGTTGCTGGGGTTACTGTATGATGCAGTAGTCGGGTTGGAGATGACAGATGAAATGGTTATCTGCAGGCAGCCTTTCGCCGAGACGGACTTGCACGTGCCGCACGTTTGATTTAATTTATAAAAAAATACGTATAAAAATTTGTATCTTCAAATGTATTTATTAAAAAAACTAGATTTAAAGATCTTTTTAATAATATTAATTATATAATATAAATATTAATATTTTTTAATATATATTTAGTTAAAATTGTTTCTCGAAAGGAACACAGAGAGGGAGGGAGTAATAAGCTACTAAAGGTGTTTTGGCATCCGGCCGATCTCGTCATTTCATCACCCTAAGAATTGAAAATGACAGCCAAAGATGCAGAGTTGCGGCCACCTGTCCCGTAGGTTGCGGCCGCCTGGATGCAATGAACCTCCAACAAGTGGTAGTCCTAGATTAATACAAGTAGTATAGTCGTACATATTTTTGTTCAGTACGGTGCAACTAGGTAGGGCATGAGCTAGCCAATCTCTACGATTTGTAGTAAGCGGGAAACCATTCGACATGCTCTTCAATTAATTGTATAATTATGCAAAGTTCTTGTGGTTTGGTGTCGCTCTCTATATATTCTTCCAACTTCAACTTGCACGGCGAGGTCTGGCTTTCAACCGGGTAGCGGATAGTCCTCTCGCTGGTTTCAAAGGTAGCTCTTTTCTAAAAATAATAAAAACACTGGCTTAATCTCTAAATTTCGTAAGTAATTTAGTTTAAATCAAAAATTAAGAAACTACTGTGATTTCCTTCTAAAAATGCTATCTATGTGTTGGTGCTCTATTAGGATTTATTTATTTAGATCTTGTATGCTTTAAGTGTAAATAATAAGCATGGCTACAAGCAACAAAGCAATATGAACGTAAAGAAATAAGTTAGCAATAGAGCTATCGTTCTAAGCTTGTGATTTGCCTGAAGAGACCGAAATAGAGTAGTTTGCTATCGTTCAATAGAGATAATAACTTGAGAGAAGAGAGAACAAGGAGAAGTGAATCTGTGATATTAAAGCAATAGAGCTATCCTTTCAATATCACCGAAAAAAAAACGTGACCGCCTCTTTATCTCGAGTGTCTGGCCCATGATGAGGTGAGATTAAAATGGGTCCTATTTGGGAAGATGCCTGTGATGGTGTGATCCCGGCCCAGTCCAGCGTAGGGTCTGCCGACGCCGATGCCACCGCAGGTGACAGACTGACAGGTCAGGTACACTGCATGGGAGTGGGTCAGTGGGAGCTGACGAGATTGCTGAGAAAAATCTCGAGGGGTTGACGGGATCAATCCTAGGATCCTTCCTCGTATAGTGATCTGATTTCCAAATCGATAAAAATGAAGCACCTGCAATTATTGGTGCTATTCAACCTAAATAAGGCTAAAACAGAGAGTAGTTTACAATTTGAATGCGACCATACATTCTGTTTCTCTTTTTTTATATATATTTAAAAAACGAGCTTGGGATTTGCATGAAGAGACCGAAAAAGAGAGAGAGGGGCAGAGAACGGAGATGCTAATGGCCATGGTGAGATACTGAGATCCAAATTTTTTATGATTCGGTTGGTTTAATTTGAAGGTTTGAATGCAGGCAGAGTTTGAACAAATCTTGCACAAACTTGACGACATGCAGTATTCACATCGATCAACAAATGTATTAGACTAGGTATTTTTTTTAGCCAGGCTACGCTACGAACGATGCTACTATTTTTTTGTACAAAGAGGACTAGACGATGAAGTGCACGGTCATCAAACCAGAAACGTCAGCCTTTGACTAGCCGTGCGTGGACGCCGACGCCGGCGACGAGATGTAGGGATCGGACTGCACGAGGCCGTCGAGGAAATCGGAGAGCCGGTGCTCGCGCCTCCTGGCGGCGGGACCGGCGCCCTCGAGCGCGCGCAGCAGCGCCTCTGCCTTGGCCTTACCGCGGGGGCTAGCGGCGCTGTCCTCGGCGAGCTCGCGCACGGTCTCCTCAGCGCCACCGACGGCGACCACCTCAGCAGCGGCCGCCTCGCCGCCGGCGACGACGAGGTTAAGCAGCGCGGCGGCGGCGTTCTCCCTTGCCCTGGGCGTGGCGGCGCCGCCCGGCTCGACGAGGTCGAGGAGGATCCGCACCCCGGACACCCACCGGAACGCCTCGAGGCTCTCGGCGCACCCGGCCACCTGCGCGACCACGGCGGTGGCGTCCTCCACGATGCCGTTCCGCGCGTCCGTCATCACCAGCGCGAAGAGCGCCTGCACGGCGCCGAGGGAGACCAGCGTGGCGCGGCTGGGCGCGTACAGCGCCACGCCGAACAGCGCCTTGAGCGCGTCCTTGGTGGCGCGCGTGCTGGGCTTGGGCGACGCGCGGAGGAGCGCCACCAGCGCCGATAGCAGCGGCCGCCGCGCGCACACCGCCGCGCGGTGGGACTCCCCGCCGCAGAGGAGGCTGTAGACCACGGCCGCCGCGTGGTGCGCGGCGTGGCCGGATCGCAGCGCCGACGTCAGCGCGTCCAGCACGCCGGGAGCCGTCGCCACCTGGTCCCGCGCCGAGATGGAGATGTTGAGGAGCGCGGCCGCCGCGTCCACGGCCGCGGAGGACGCGTGGTGGAGCTGCGAGGCGAGGAGGGGCACCGCGCCCGCGTCCGCCAGCGGCGCCCGGATCTCGGGGTCCGTCTTGGAGGCGAGGCGGATCTCGGACACCGCCGCCGCCGCTGCGGCTCCATCGAGCGTGGCGACGGCGCCGCGCAGGCGGCCCACCAGGACCCGTGCCGTGTGCGCCTTCACTTCCATCGCTGTCGGTGTCGCGGGAGGAGTTGCGCGCAGACAGGGGCGGCGGGTTCGGTTCTGGAGCCGTCTGCGGGAGCTTGGAGTAGAAGGTGGTTTTTGTTGGTTATTTGGTGGCGGATCGCGGCAGGTGGAGTGGTGGGGAAGCACGCACGCGGCACGCCGGGCCGGAAGGCGGCGATGATCAGGATCGAATGGAGTGAGCGGGACGCAATTCCCGCGCGCGCGCGTGTTCTTGAAGCTTTTTTCGTTTTTCCCCCCTGCTTCTGCCTGGTATGTTATTATCTTCGATGGTGTTGGCCTGGTGGGCTCGTGGCTCGTGGCGTTGAACATTTCTACGGCACTTCAACTTTCGGAGCGCACGCCGCCATGTGTTCAGACCTCTTTTTTCCCGTTTCCCTTCCTTTTGGCAAATGCTCAAGGATTCTTGGGAATTTGGATTTTTCGGGACGCATTTGTTCCAAATAGTCGTGTTAAAAGTACATCCACTGGGGTATGTGTGGATATTTTCAGGGGACGGATAATGATCTGTTTGCTTTTGAACTTTGAACTTGGGTGATTCTGACGGCAGGTGGTTGGGAAATTTAAGAGCAGGAGATGTGGAGGCATCAGGCATCCAATGATCCAAGTGTCACTTCACACGGCTGCTATCCTCCAGACCTCCACGCTGATGATCCTGATCGCTGAGGTTCCTCTCCTCAGTAGCCAAGTAGTTGGACCGCCTAATCGTGACAAGGAAGCCGTCACTTGAGTAGGCATTGTTCTACTTCCTGTCCTTCTCTGCGAGCTGCAACCGAAAGAGACAAAAGGAACATGAACAGTAATGGGTAGTACACAGTAAGTGACTGTCGAGGTCGGCGTTGACAGTTGACACCTTGCTGCACTCTGCTTCGATTTTTTTTTTCATTTTTACCCGATTGACCTTCGCGGCTCACCCTGATGTGATCAGTTAACGTGTACTCTGTGACGTTCACGTGTTATTTAACTGACCGAGTCGGACGTAATGCCTAATTGGCAGGTTAATTATTTAACTAGGTTAACTAGGTGCGTTGCCAAGATTACGCTGGGAGTCATGATTGCTGCTGACATGTCTCAGCCTGTTCGTTGGTTGGTTTTTAGACTGATAAATCTGACTAGTGTTAATTTATTGTGAGAGAAAAACACTATACCATAGCTGATAAGCCATGATTGAAATCAACGAGCAAGACTATCTCAAAGTCCCACTGATCGCGTTTTGTGCGCCATGCCGTAGCGTTTACTTTGACCACGGCAATTTTTTAGTTCCATGGACGATTCCACAGCTGATGCTCGTTTCACATGCATGGCTTTCTATTTATGAATGAGAGAGATATATACATATAGATGGGCAAGAGCCGGCACGTCCGATGGGGGTCGTGCCGAAGGCACGCCTTACCCCGCAGGCCGTGACATTCACGCATGCGGGTCTGAACTTCGGCCCAGGCATAATATTATATGTCTTTTTTCGTGTGGTGCCAGCCCGGTTCACATGAAACAACTTAGAAAACATCTCCTCAAATACTTTAATAGTTCAGCTATAGTTTCAAATTTCAATCAACATTCACAGAATAACTTATCAAGTATCAACTCACAGTTTTATATTTTCATTCATCAACTAAGCAGTAAGAACAGATCGCAGAATGACTTAGACAACAAAATGAGCTATTTGTGCAATGCTGCCTCATTAAAAATATTTCTAGGTAAAACTCACCCTTGTGAGAAACTCTAGTCTAGAAAAGAAAAAAGAGTACAGCTAGCTCATAAATTGTACTCCCTCCGGTTCTCTAAAGCAAGTCGTTTTGATGTTGTCTTAAGTCAAATATTTTAAACTTTGACTACAAATAATTTCTTTTGGGTTGAGTTTGAAAATATGAAAGTGATGCAAGTAGATTCATCTCGAAATGTAGTTTCATAAAAGTATATATTGACTATATTTTATAAATATTTTATAGCAAAAAGTAGTGGTCAAAGTCGTTTCTTAAAGACCGTGTCAATGTTCAAAACAGTATTAAGTTATTATAGACCATTGCTCAAATGCAAATGGTACACAAATGAGCAAGTGACAAGTCCACTCTCAACTCACACAAAAGCACAAGTCCACTCTAGTCTCAACCTCAGTCTCACTCTCAATCACCAGCAGTAGCACCACCTTCATCTTCATCAAGATACAAATTCTTTAGTGCTTCTTCAAGCTCTTTGTTGTCAGCAGCTGCATGTTGTTCCCTCTTTTCTCGTAACTCCCAGTCCTTCAAGCAGGTCAACATCTCAACAGTTTCAGGTAACAAGCGTTGGCGCCGTTCTTCAATGATCCTGTCTGACAAGCTAAAACAAGATTCTAAAGAACAAGTAGACACATGAAATGTCAACAAAAGATGCTCGACAATCCTCCGAGGGATATCCCGTGAAGATAGATTGATCGGCATAGGTGCGTATAATCGAGAACAAGAAGGCAACAGAGACACAAGAGTTAGATAGGTTCGGGCTGTCAGCGTAACGTAATACCCTACTCCTGTGGTCTGTTAGATTGTATTGGCTATCGTATGATATCGTGTGTGTTTGGAGAGGGTCCCTGCCTACCTTATATAGTCCGGGAGGTAGGGTTATAGGTCGGTTAGATCTAGGAGATAACCGAAAAGTAATAATAGATTACAGGAATCATGGGATCATACATATCCTAACAGATCTCGTAGTATCTTCAGGATATCTTTTCGGTGTCTTGCAGGACGCACCGAGCAGCGTCGTGCTACGCAAGGCTTTATCTTGTGGGCTGGGCCACCCCTGGGGGCGCAGCCCATGTGGTCTGTTGTGGGTATCCGGGGTTGTACCCCCCATAGCTAGTCCCCGAGCGCCTTGTATCCGTTGTGCAATGCCGTCTTGAGGTTATCCGAGCAGGTGTGAACAAAGCCGAGCAATCAGACTCATGATCCGACCACCGTGATGAGTTGCCGAGCAGTTGTGAACTGTCGTCGAGCAGCTGTGAACCATCGCCGAACAGTTATGAACCGTCGCCGAGCAGCGTATCCCAAGTAAGGCTTGCCATAAGGATATAAGGAGTTCAAGTTCAAAATTGAAAATTTCCTCATAGTGGACCAAGTGTGCCCACTTAGAGTCCAACCATGAGAAAGGGAGATAGACTTCTTCAACTTCAAGAGGCGTGGAGTCGTCTAAATTAAAACAAACACACTCACCGCAAGGTAAAGTGTGCCCACTTAGTCCCCAAGCCTAACAGTAGGTGACGTGGTCACGTGGTGCCAGGGTCTAAAGTAGAAGAAAAGCAGAAGACCAGCCGAGCAAGCAGCCAGTCCCCGGACGTAGCATTGAAATGAGAAAAACACATTCACCACAAGGTGAAGTGTGCCCACTTAGTCCCTGAGCCTGACAGTAGGTGACGTGGTCATGTGGTGCCAGGGTCTAAAGTAAAAGAAAAGCAGAAGACCAGCCGAGCAGGCAGGCAGTTCCTAGGCATAGTAGAGTCAAAAAAATCAAAAAGCTTGCCAATGTCATCTGGCATGTGTGTATCAAAACCCCAGATATGCTGCCCAAGATCAGCACCCTGATCCCGAACAGCATGGAGCAGCTTCATAGCACACTGATGAGACATAGCAAGATTCGATCACCAAGGAAGTCCTCAGCTTAGCTAGCGTCGCTTGCATGAAGAATTCAAACACTGAGGAGTCCCTAGCTTAGCTGGCGAAGTCCAAGCACCAAGGAGTCTCCGGCGTAGCTAGCGATGTCCGAGCACCGAGGAGTCCCCGGCATAGCTAGCGATGTTCGAGCACCGAGGAGTCCCTGGCATAGCTGGCGATGTCCGAGCACCAAGGAGTCCCTGGTGTACGTGACGATGTTCGAGCACCAAGGAGTTCTTGGTGTAACTGGCGATGTCCGAGCACCGAGAAGTCCTCAGCGTAGCTGGCGATGTCCGAGCACCGAGAAGTCCCTGGTGTAACTGACGATGAAGCAATAGACAATCCGACCAGTTGGTTGGCGAAGAAACATGCACCGAGCAGCCCAACCAACTAGTCGGCGGTGAAGTGACAGAATGCCGAGGAGTCACTAGCTTAGCTGGTGAGCCCCAGCGTAGCTGACGAAGAAGCAACGGACAATCCGGCCAGTTGGTTGGCGAAGAAACATGCACCAAGCAGCCCAACAAACTAGTCGGCGGTGAAGTGATGGAACGTTGAGCAAGAGTGAGTGCCAAGCAATCCGACCAACTGGTTGGCGGTGAAGTTCATCTGATAGGTGGTCCGACCACCCAGACGATGATCATCTTGTCCAGTCCCTGAGCGTAGGCTCGTTGTCTGAGTCGTGCCTCTATGAAACAAATGTGTAGAATAGGTAGTATATGATGTAAAATATATGAACTCAGTGATGAAGGCAACAGAGCGGAGTAGATAAACATTATGTTTGTATGAAGTGTTCATATTTTAAATATGAGTAACTTCCTACCAGTTGGTTCTGTATCGCATCACCAGCCCCAACTAGCCCAAACTCTATAACACGAAGTGGCTGGCACCCGTGTACGCGTAAGAGCACAGGCGTCGCCGAGAAGCCACTACCGACCACCCATAACGCAGAGGGTTGGTGCTCATGCACGTGTAAGAGTGAGACTGAGAACAGGGCCGCTTCTGGATAACACAAGTGAGAACGTGGCTGTCGATAAAAGATGCTCGACAGTCCTCCGAGGGGTATCCCATGAAGGAAGATTGATCAGTGGAGGTACACGTAATCAGGAACTGGATGGTGACACAAAGCACAAAGACAATGATTTAGATAGGTTCGGGCCGTCTGATCGACGTAATACCCTATGTCACGTGTCTTTGGTGTATTATATTGATTGTGTATCAGATTTGATATATCATCTAGTGGGCCCCTGCCTCTTCTTATATACTCTGGAGGGGTAGGGTTACAAGAAAAATATCCTATTTGGTATTATCCTATTGTAGCCTTGCGGTACATGTCGACCAGTGTCGTGCGCCACATGCCTTGATCTTATAGGCTAGGGCACCTCTAATGGTGCAGCCCATGTCTTATCTTGTGGATACCGGGGGTCATATCCCCCACAACTAGTCCTCGAGCGCCTTGTATCCTTCGAGCAACGTTGTCTTGAACAAGTTCGAGCAGTTTGACGTGAAGACGATCAGTTTAACTAGTGATCCGAGTAGTGGAAGTCAAAACTGACCAGTTTAACTGATGGCCTGGGTAGTGAAAATTAAAGCCGACCAGTTTAACTGGTGATCTGGGCGGTGATAGTCAATACCAACCAGTTTAACTTGTTAGGAGACCTCGGACTTAGCTAAGTAAGGCTTGCTAGAAGGATGTAAGGGGCTTAAGATAAATTTTGAAAATTCTTCCACTTAGGAGAAGTGTAGCTACTTAGACTCCATCAATAAGGAGGGTAAATCAAGAAGTAAGCACTACATTCATTGCCAGGTGAAGTGTAGCCACTTAGTCTTCGAGCCTACTGGAAGATGAAGAATGAATCTTGTAGCAGGGTCAAAGAAAAGAAGCCTGAAAGCTTGCCGATGTCATCTGACATGCGCGTATCAAGACCCCAGATGTGCTGCCCAAGATCAGCACCCTAATCCGAATAGCATGGAGCAACTTGATAGAACATCAATGAGACATAGCAAGATCTGACCACCAAGGGAGTCCCCAACGTAGCTGGCGACTCTTGCACGAAGAATCCAAGCACCGAGTCCCCGACGTAGCTGGCGATGCTTGCATAAAGAATCCAAGCACCAAGGAGTCCCTAGCGTAGCTGGTGACGTGTGCACGTTGAATTCGAGCACCGAGGAGTCCATGGCGTAGCTGGCGACACGTGCACGTTGAATCCGAGCACCGAGGAGTCCACGGTGTAGTTGGCGAGACGTGCACGTTGAATTCGAGCATCTAGAAGTCCCTGGCATAGTTGGCGATGAAGCCCATGCAATGAGTACTCCAACGAACTGGTCGGCAGCGAAGTGAGCATTGAGTAGAAGTGATCGGTGAATAGTTCGATCAACTGGTCGGCGACGAAGTCCATAAACCTAGCGGTCCGACCAGTTGATCGGTGGAGAAGTCCGAGCACCAGGTGGTCCGACCACCTGGACGATGATCCTACAATACAAATATGTAGAACGGGTAGTACATGATGTAAAATAAAATATATGAACTCCGAAGAAGAATCAGCAATGGTGATGAAATAACGTATGCAGCTCGGCGATCAGTTGGTGTGAACACTTAGTGTTATTCTGAAGATGTGTTTATATTTAATATAAATCGCCCGACCAGTTAGTGTGTAGCTGAGTCTCCAGCCCTAACTAGCCTATTAACCATAATGCGGAGCGCAGGGCCCGTGTGCATGTAGGAAGAACAAAGCGTCGCCAAGGAGCCACTGCCAAGCACCCATAACACAGAGGGCAGACACTCGTTCACGTGTAGGGAGAAGCCAGAGACAGGGCCGTCTTTGGGGACATCCGAGCGTCATGACTGTATGGGGATTTGCCTTAGAGTTAGTTGTATGTCATCTTTAAGATGGTATACATAGAGAAAATAGCTCAAAGAAACATCATGACGATATATGAAGATTAGAGAATATTTAGAAGAATATTAAAGCATGACTTAGCTTTAGATAGAACATATAGTCGGTGGCATATGGCGTTATCTGTTCGGCATCGATGAATTTGTCCAACCTTCATGCTTTCCATACTGTCGTTATGGCGACGGTCGTAGTCATCATGGCGCCATTTTTCACGGCGATCATCATTGCGACGTGGCAGTTGGTCAAAGCGAGTAGTCCAGGTGGCTTGCTTAGCGGCTCTGGTGGGAGAGTGGAGTCGTAGTAGATTGATTCTGTCACTGAGTTGCCACCGTATGGTGGAATCAAGGTCTGCCATCTAGCTTGCCATGGGATCAAGCATACACCCCTACCTAGCGCGTCAACTGTCGACAAAAGATGCTCAGCAGTCCTCCGAGGGGTATCCCACGAAGGTAGATTGATCGGTAGAGGTGCGTGTAATCGAGAACAAGAAGGCAACAGAGACACAAGAGTTAGACAGGTTTGGGCCGTTAGCGCGATGTAATACCCTACTCCTATGGTCTATTGAATTGTATTGGCTATCATATGATATCATGTGTGTTTGGAGGGGGTCCCTACCCACCTTATATAGTCCGGGGGGCAGGGTTACAAGTCGGTTAGATCTAGGAGATAACCGGAAAATAATAACAGATTACAGAAATCATGGAATCATACGTATCCTAACAGATCTCATTGTATCTTCAGGATATCTTCCCAGTGTATTGCGTGATGCGCTGCCCTAGGGGCGCAGCCCATGTGGTCTACCATGGGTATCCGGTGTCGTACCCCCATAGGAACTGACATAATACCTTTTGCCATTATAGATAGGATTGGATATGTTAGTTTGTGGTCACGCCGCCAAAGAAGTATGTCAAAATCATTCTTATAAGAAGTGACATTGTCATTGTCTAAATAGACTGAGAGTTCAGAAGTAGGAGAGGTAGAAGAAGATGAAGTGGTGATAGGGGAAGGACCAAAATCACCTGCTCCTCCAAAGATTCATCCCCAAGCTTGTTTTCTCTTACCTATATGGTTTGATGGCTATGTAACCCTTTGAGACCTAGCCGCACCATATTTGCTCTCATATTTGTTAAACAATTTATATAATTTAGTTTTCACATCAGCATAGTATGAATTATACTAAGTACCAGTGCTTTCAGCAAGTAATTGTAGAACCCTATGAAAACCTCTCATCTTAATTATAGGATTAAGAATGAATGCATATGAGTATAACAAAGGATGTCCTGCCAGTATTTAAGGAATTTAAGCTTCATAGGATACACAATATTTCTAAGATTCTGATATCTTTCACATGCATTCAAATGAGATGCAATCTTCAAAACATGCTACAAAACAAGTGGACTAGTGGGATAATAAACACTAGATAAAATAACAGTGCAGTCATAAAAGAGTTATAGGAACTCCAATATCTTCTCAGCAACATACTAGTGATTTAGAGACAACAGTGTAGTTCCATAATTTGAATTAATGAACACAGAAAAAACTTCACTATATGGAACCAAGTGATTCAACATAAGATTAGTAGCATTCCATCTAACATCCATATCCAAGCCAAACTTTCTAGGTCTAACACCCTTAGTAGTACAGTAGTTCTTGAACATAGCAATTCTTTGATTAGAGGAATTCAATAAATTAATTGTAGTTCTAAAATCTTCTAGGTAAGATTTCAACCTCTTTAGTCCAGATTTAACAATCAGATTAATTATATGACGAGCACAATGTTGATGCACATGACTATACTTATGTTTATTTGGATCTAAAGGCTCAGGTGAAGTATCAGCACCCAAATAACCAACAAACATGGGTGTCAAAGTTTCCATAGCCTTAGCATTAGAAGAAGCATTATCTAAAGTGATAGCAAAAATCTTATCAATCAGACCAAACTTCTCAACCGTAGCAGCAACTCTTTCAGCAATGTTTTCACCAAAATGTTTCACTTCAATCAACCTAAGACCAATAACATTTTTCTGCAACTCCCAATCAGCATTCACATAGTGAGCCACAACGCTAATGTAGTCCTCCTTAGCATTACCAGACCAAATGTCTGAAGTCAAAGCAACAGATGAAGCAACAGACAACATAGAATTCTTAAGTGTATCACGACGTTCAGTAAATAGCTTACCAAGATCTTTAGTGGTGGTCCTTCTAGAACACTTAACAAACCTAGGGTTATGAGCCTTAACAGTATAGTCCTCCCAGGCCTCGGTCTCACCTATACCAAATGGAAGGTCAAACCTAGCAATCAATCGACATAACTCAGATCGAGGAATAGCAAGATTATAGTCCTAGTTATGCAAAGAACCATCAAGATTAAAAGCAAACCTAGACTGAACCCTAGTAGCATGATCAGTCTTTTCTCTATAAGATTTTTGGTGCCTAATCAAATGACCAGTACCAGCAGCAGATTTAGCACTCAATGTGGCCTTACACATTCTATAGATAGCTTGTGTTAGAATCTTGTTACCATTCACCACCTCATAGATCTCTTCAAAAATCAATTCAAACATCAGATTTACGCTTATCGATAGAGGAGGTTGGAGTATCATTAGTACTGTTGGTGTTGGAGGCCACTGGCATCCCTATTGCCGTCGCCGCCACCCCTGCACCACCGCCATCCAGATCGATCAGAGCAGAGAGATCGACAAAGCCCTACCGCGACTAGGTCCTCATTGCCGATTATAGGATAAATGCCATCGTCATCCGCCATGGCACCCTCAACCATGGACGGCAGATCTCCAGCACCGTTCTTCAATGTCCGCACGATCGCCTTGCCTGATCTATGCCACAACTAGACGATGAGGCATCGACAACTGACCTACAGAAATAGGGGAAGGATGAACAGATCAGAGACAGAGGGCGAGGGTTAGGGTTACCTGCGCAACCGGAGCCCGGCGTCGGAGAAGACGAGGGCCATCCAGAGGCAATGACACACCGATTAGCACAGAGGGCTAGCGACGGCGGAGGGACAGACAGGGACACGAACTCACATGGCCACCGAAAGGGTACAGGAGAGATAGGGAGAAGGGAGGTGACAGGAAGAGGATCAGGGAACTAAGGGTGAGGTATGGGAGCGACAACGAGGTCACCAGAGTCGGGGACGATGGTCGATGGATGACGGGAACGGTCAGAGTCAGAGTGCAAGCAAGAGCCAAGAGGTGAAGGCGAGACTGCGAGAGAGAGGCACCACGGTGGGGGAGGGGGATTTGTGATTTAGGGTTTCGGGGTGGGAGCGAGGAGCCACGGCGCCGGCTTATATATGGAGCGGGGGGGGAGGGGTGCGACGGGAGCTGGGCTGGGCCAAATGAGGCCATCAGGGGGAGGCAGGGAGCCGCTGAGGACACCGGGCCGCCACCGGGCCTACTGTTGAGGAGCGGGTCATACTGTGCCAGCCCACGTGCCTAGGGTGAGGCCTAGGCACGGCCTGCTCCTCTGGACCTTGCCAGGCCGGGCCCGCTGTCCACCGAGCCGGGCCAAAAAAGGGCCTCATGCCGAGCTTACGGGCTCAGGCTTATATATATACACGTATTTGCCTCTGGTAGCATTGGATTTAAATACCAGCGCGTAATAGCACCAGCTTTTGTTTTTGTTTGTTTTCCGTGGAGGTGGAGCCTAAGCCTACCTTGTTCATGGCTAGTTGGCCCGCTCCATAACAACCGTGGACGTCATGAGTGATGCATATTATGACGTCGACTTATCCCATTGTGTACATGTCATGTCTGCCCATCGAACAAGGCAGTGTTTGATCCAGTGACTTAAAAATTTAGGAGGTGTCACATGAGGATATCGTATGAGGTGTTCGAATACTAATAAAAAATAATTTATAGAATTCGTCAGTACTTTACGAGATGAATTTATTAAGCCTAATTAATCCATCATTAGCATATGTTTACTGTAGCACCACATTCTAAAATCATGGACTAATTAGGCTTAAACATTTCGCTCGCAAATTAGTCACAAACTGTGCAATTAGTTTCATAATTAGTCTATATTTAATACTCCATGCATATGTCCAGACATCCGATAGGACAACGACTAAAATTTAGGAGGAGGAACCAAACACCCCCTAAATTCCCTGTCTGAATCTATTAGCACTAAAATTAGCTAACTAATATCTAAAAGCTGCTATTTTTTAGTTATCTAATTTTTAGTAGGAGGCTATTTCTGCTAATAGGTGGTTTGACCGTGAGTTGAAGGTGTATATGAACTATTAGCACCTATTATCAATCTAAAACTACTAATAGAACTAATAGTTAGCGGCTCTTCAGTTAATAATTAGCATGTTTATTAGCAACTCTATTTAGATCCACTAGTTCTAATTTTAGTTACTTATTTGTAGTGCTAATGGATCAAACACATCCTTAAAATAAATAAACTTTGGTCATATCTAAAAGAAAAAGACTATTGCATGGCTGCAGTTATATGTGTATATATGCCGATTGGCCCAGCTGAAGCATGAGCCCATTGCCGTAAACTGGAGGCCCTTTCAATGTTTCCAGCCCGTATCGTCGCCTGCTGCATTGGCGTTCCATCCGCCTTGCGCTCAGTGCCTCAATAGCTTTTCGCTTCTTCCGCGGCACACTCATGGTCACGGCACGGTATGTATCTGATCAGTACAGTTTGATAGACGTTTATATATATTTCTATATTTTTTATAAAACATAATAGTCGATAATTTGGAGAAGTTTGATTTTTCTTATGAACCACAATGTAGATTTAAGGAAGGATAAAACTAAAACGACTTACAACTTAAAACAGATACGATATGTAGGTACGTAATTGAACTGGAATTAGGAGCGACAGCTCCGGATCCAAAGAAAACTGAAGACAACATCCTCGCCGAAAAAAACGCTTGAGTTCTAAGACAAGGGTAGTCTTTTCCGATGTATTCTGGACATAATTAATTTTTGCATTGCGCGATAAAAGCCTGATTGGACGCAGGAATTTCATATGAAAAACAATGAAACGGAAAAGAAAAAAAAATCCTCCACTCTAAACGTGGCCTAAACATTATGTCCTTTTATTACCACGGATGCCAGATAGATCCGAAACTTACAAAAAGGATCTATTTGTCAAAAAAAATCTAAAGAATCTAATATACGACATTTTTATAAAACTTATTAATTAATTTCTGGATGAGAAAATAAACTAAATTAGCTTTTTTGAACAACACCACTCTCTTTTATTTAAGGGATAATTGTCTGTTGGGCATCTAAAGTGATGGTTCTTTGCTGACGGACACCCACTTTGGATCATTTTGACAGAAGACACTCTGGTTCGGTGAAATTAGGTCACAGGACACCGCGGGCCGGTTGAGCAGAGAGAACAGCGGTTAAATGACATTCTTGCCCCTGACGCTTTCTATGTTCTCTCTTCTCAACCGGCTGCAACCGGTTCACGGTATCCTGTAGCCTAATTTTATCGAACCAGAGTATCTTCTGACAAAATGCTGCAAAATAGATGTCCGCCGTCGCTTCCAAATGAACAATTGTCCCTTTATTTAACTAGCAGCATGTTCGGTTGGCTGGTTCGTATCGTTGCTGGTTTGTGAAGAAGTACTGCTGGTTGGTTTGTGTGAGAAAAAAATACTGTTCCAGCTGAAAATATACGATCGTTTATGATAAGGTACAGCCAAACGAACAGGCTGTGTAGAAGAGTTGTAAGCGTTCGGTGGACTCAAGAGTCAAGAACCAAACATGCCGACGCCTATGTCAGCATGGATAGCACCACGACCCGTGCTACTGCAAGTCTGCAACTATCTCTCTATGTGCATCAGTTGGGCCAGGCGCTTCCGTACTGGGCCCCAAGCCCGGAGCCACATTCATTCATTTCCTTTCGGTGGGATGAATTGAAAGGCCAGCCACCCAGCAAGCCCAGCTGGGCCGGCAGTTCTTGTTGCGGTGTCCCGCTCGCGCAACAGGTGCCGCGCCCGCAGGCCAGCTGGAAACCGGGAGATCCAGTACACGTCCGGACGCCACGCAGGCCAAGCCCACTGACCTGGTACTTGCACTTTCGTACGCCGGCTGCTGTACTCATCATGCGTGATTGAGCGCTCATTCAATTCGAGTACCAGGGAACATTCCCTATGAATGCAATCTGGTGAGATCCAGGAAAGAACGGTACGGCCGTGTGCATGAATCTGGAGTACTAAGCAGCCTGTTCGCTTGCTCGTAAACGATCGTAAATTTCCAGCCGGGAACAGTGTTTTTCTCTCACACCAAACCAGCCAGCAGTAAATAATCCACGATACGATACGGCCTCCCAAACAGGCTGAAGAGCCAGTTTAGTTCACTTCATTTTGCCAAAAATTTCAAAGATTCCCCGTCACATCGAATCTTTGGACGCATGCATGAAGCATTAAATATAAATAAAAAGAATAAACTAATTATCACAGTTTAGACGAAATCCACGAGACGAATCTTTTAAGCCTAATTAGACTATGATTGACACTAATTACCAAATAACAACGAAAATGCTACAGTAGCATTTCGCCAAAAAATTTGCCAACCAAACAGGCCCTAAAAAAGAGAGACTTTGGTTACTCTGCACCGTTCCAAATTACAAGTCATTCCAACATTTTTAAAAAGTCAAAGTATTTTAAGTTTTTTCAAAATTATAGAGAGAATTACAAATAGTTATGATATCAAATAGGTATACTTTGAAAATATGAAGAATCCAATGATACTTATTTTGTATCATAAATGCTAGTATTTTATTATATAAATTTGGTCAAATTTGAGATGCTTTGACTCCTTTAAGAAAGTTGGAATGACTTATAGCATGAGACCGTGTTCAAAAAAAAACATATAGTTTGAGACGGAGGGAATATTTATCTGTTGACAGATTTTTTACTAAATCCGTCAGAAATCTATATGTTTGATTGTGCTTTAAAAAATCTGATAAATTTGACCACATAAAACCTTTCGACAGATAACTAGCCACTCCCCAAAAAATCTGTCTTAGTTCTTGCCCATTCCAACTTTTGGTTTAGGCGCGTAGGTTAATTTTTTTTGCTGACTGTTTATCTACTTTGTCGTCCGTTTCAGAATAAATCAACTTTTAAAGTTGTCCTAGATCAAGGCATTTTACAATCAACCAGATTCATAGAAAAAAAAATCAATATTTATATCATGAAACTAGTATCACTAGATACAGCATGAAGTATATTTTTCCAATCTACTTATTTAATGTCCTAAAGGTTGCTATTTTCACCGTGTAAAGTTAGAAATAGTTTGATTTAGAGTGATTCTAGAAGTTCATTTATTTTGGGACGAAAGGGAGCACTAGGAGTATGTGCTAGAAACCTAGAACTAATATACTTCCTCCATCACAAAAAGAACGAAAAGCTCGCATACCGAGCAGTGAAGCAATCATAAGTTTGACTTGGTTATAGAAAAAATAGTACCAATATTTATATCTTTAAATATATATTTTTTAAAATAAATTACATAATTATCTTAATAATATTTATTACATGTCATAAATATCAGTAGTTTTTATACATATTTGATCAAACTTAATATCCAAGACTTCCATTTTTTTTTTGCGGCGGAGGGAGTATGTATTCAATCGGGTCGGCAAATAAAGCAAATATGAAATTATCTAAAAAAATTAAAACGACTCTAAAACTTCTAAGGCTAGTGTAGGATAGGGAATCACACCCATATGTATAGACGACTTCATATCATAAAAGAAATTCTCATACATAATACTCCCAAAAAAAATGAGTACTATGCATGCATGTATGGAGCATGCAGATATTACAAAGATATGTTATTTATAATGTAGCAGATACAGTACGTATGTGTCAACGGTGCATCATACCATATGTATGCGGACATTCGATCGGGTATGCTACCGTCACGTTAGTGGTCGTCGGCATTCCAGGTATTTCCGACCCCGTCACGCGCACAGCACAAGACAAAGGATACATACAATAACACACGCCTCTGTTGTTGCTTGCACCCACATCCAAAATGCGGCGATGCCTCAACACCTGTCAAGCAACCGATGCCCTGCCACAGCCGCCCGGCGCACTGCAGTCCGTAGTACGCACCTGTCACTAGCCAGCCAGGTGGCCAGCAGCACGTAACTGTCGCGGCCGGCCATCACCGCCTCTCCCGAGGGCGCCGCTGCCGCAGCGCGTGCGCGTGCATCCTCGCCAGCGTCCGGCGGAACCTGGCGAGGTCGAGGGTCACGTTCTGGCCGCCGAGGTAGACGCGCGCCACGAGGTCCCACCCCTTGCCCCGCATCGCCTTCTCCGGGTCGGCCACCACCGCGTCGTCCGCCGCGTATTTGCGCGCCAGCGAGCTCTCGGCGGCGCGCACCTCGTACTGCTCGTACGCCAGGCCCATCCGGGCGGCGGGGACCCCGAAGTCCTCCTGCGCGATCGGCGACACCCCCAGCGGCGCGATCTGGGTGAGCGACGCGCGGCCCGGCCGCAGGAACAGGAACTTGGTCAGGTCCGCGCCGTGCACGCCCACCAGCGCGTCGCAGGCGCGCAGCGACGCGTACCACGCCGAGAGCGGCCGACCGTCGGCCGTCTCCAGGATGTCCACGTCGAACCCCACCGACGACGCCAGCCGCGCCACCGCCGCCTGGTTCTCGATCACCCGCGTACCCTTGCGCGACACGATCCCCAGCCTTGGCCGGCGCTGCTGGTCCTGCTGCTGCTGTACTGTCGTCGTCGTCGTCTCCCGTGGCGGCGGCTTCTCGTACGCGTCGGCGAGCATCTGGTGGAAGTCGACGATGGCCTTGTTGTCGCGGAGCCTGGCGGGGTCAACGATGAGGATGCCGTGGTAGCGTGTCCCCACGATGGCGCCCGGGAAGCAGTGCGTGCGCGTGTCGTGGAGGAGGTCAACCACGTGGTGGTCGGAGAGGCCGGAGATGACCTCACTGAACATGCCGGCCCACCAGGGGTTGTACGAGAGCAGCCCCAGCACGACGCGTCGGCGGAGGTGCTGCACCGTCACCCACGACGGCAGGAACCCGTCGCTGAATGCGTGGAACAGGTTGCCGGTGTAGCCACCCGCGGACATGACGAGCAACGGCGCGTCGTGCCGAACGTCACACCGGTGATCCTCCTCCTCCTCCGGTCGCCGCGGCGCCACCACACGGAGCCGCACCTCGGGGACCTTGTCCATGATGAAACTCTCCCACTTCCGCGGGTAGGGCCGCACCCTCTCCTCCTCCGACGTGCCGTCCCGCGCCTGATCATGCCGGTGCTGGTGCGGTGGGAACAGCAGGAGCGACAGCGACGCGGCGTCCGTGCGCACGTCGCCGGACATGAAGCACACGTCGGTGTGCACGCTTGAGCGGTCGCAGCAGATGGTGTGGTCGCGCATGGGCGAGCACGGGGAGTGCACCTCGTTGTCAAGGACCACCTCACGGACGCGGCCGCCGTCGCCTCCCGCATTGCCGCCGCCAGAAACGCGCTGCTGCAGCGGCACCGACGACGAAGAGGTCGTCGTCGGCGCGAAGAGCCCGACGTCGATGCTGTACCCGTACGGGCTGAGCACGAGGACGCGCGGCGCGTAGAGGAGCACGCAGAGGACGACGGCGAGCACGAAGAAGAACTGCACGAACCCCCACCTGCCCGCCTTCTTTCCGCCCGCCGCCGTGACGTCGTCCTTGTCCATGCCGCCGATGCCCTTCGGGACGGACAGCTTCGCGGAGGCCGCCATGCCTCGCGCTCCGACGGCAGGTGGTCGGTGTGGAACGGACGCGATCGAACGAGCTAGCTAGGTCGTTGTGGCCGGCATTTGTCTCACTCTTGCGTCGGGCCGGGGTTATAAGGACTTGCCGAGAGAGACGATCGAATCGTCGCACAGGGACAGGGCGGCGCGGTCGCTGCCGAACGGCCGCTAGCGTCAGTTTCAGCTTCTGCTGGCAGACGACGTGCGCCATTTTGGCACCTGCAGCCGTGCATCTTCCAGTCTAGTTCTGCCTAGTACAATGCCAGCTTTACTTGACACGTCAATTAGGTTGGAGCGCGTGGATTAATTCAAGTCTTCCAGGGTTCAGAAAAATGGTGTCGAATTCATTGCTGCTAATTGGTATCGTATAAGCTATAGCACGCAGAGAAAATATTTGTAATACAGCATATGCATACTTCTTTATGGATGCATAGCATAGGTATGCGTCATTATCTTCAACCGACGTACATAGGCCAATCAATTTGTGTAAACTTGGTCAATAATTGATTTCTTCAATTGGTGCTTTTGCACATGTCACTAATTAGCACTAATAAATCATTTCATTCAGTCGCAATATATTCCTTCCGGTCATGGGCACAGGGTCTGTTTCAACTCCATACAACTAAGAGCCTCTTTGGTAGGGCTCCTGCAGGGGCTTCAACTCCGGCTTTTACAAGAGCTGTGCCAAACGCCTGTTTTGGAAAGGGCTCCGCATGGGGAGCCGGTCAAGAGCCGGAGCCATTTTTTTCCTGCGCAAGAGAAGCCTAAAAAACGAGCTTCACGCGGCTCCTTGCTGTGGGTTCATGTCGTCTAGTGCGAAGGAGCCGTTTTGCCAAACGTTTTTCAGAACGGCTTCAGCTCCTCCAGAGAAGCTGCTCCTTCAGAGGAGCCAGAGCCGGAGCCATTTTCAGAGGAGCCAGAGCCCTGCCAAACAGGCCCTAATAGTTAGCTGCTAAAAATTAGCTAAGATCACGTTTGTTTCCTCAGTTAATGAACCAGCTAATGTTTTACCTACCACCAAACTACACAATTAACACTATTATCTGGTTTTTCCATGGTAGTAAACCAGATCCAAACAGAACAATGATAATGTCTCTAATATTATATGTTGCTTTTAATTTAAAAGATGTTTTATTATAGCATTTTTATAAGATTTAGTTACCTTTTACTATTCATGGAAGATTTTTTTTTAAAATAAATAAAAATAATCACATGCATGGTTTTATGTTTTCACATTTTAAAATAGTTTTGTTTTACTGATGACCAGAATTTCAAAAGTTAGATCGAACCTGGTTGAAGGAAAGTAGGTGTAGTCAGATGCTAATAATAAATGTTTTCTAAACTAGGTATATTTGGTGACAAATAAGCAGCAGTTGTCGGCTTGTAGCCTATTACTGAAATGCCTGGGCAACCAAGAAATGAAATAGGGAGGTGAACTCATAGTAGTATAGTACTATCTGACAGCGCCAAACATGACAAGAAGCATGTGCACAAGAATAGTTGCACGAAGTATACAGAGCTACAAGTGCACAGTGTGGTTGGTGCTTGGTCCCTCTCGATCTGTCAACAAGCTCATCTCTCCATACCGGCTCCTTTCGTTCATTCCTGATCTTATTCATTCTTCAATGCGTTGTGGCTCCACTTATTGTAAGTGCAAATTAAACGTCTCCTGTATGGTCAGGATTCATAGTACATACATAATAGAAGCATCCTTGCTAGCTTGTACAAGTAGGGCACCTGAGTCGATCCATTGTCTAAAAAAACTAATGTGCATGCGTAGGAGTCGCTTTTCTCAAACCGATTCATTGTTTCTCCAATGATTCTAAACCCACATCGACTCATCACGTAACTTTATTTACAAAGCAACAAACCAAATTTTTATAGTTGATTGCGGTTGATGGGTCGATGCAAAATATTGACTCGACTCCTCTCTCTCTCTCTCTCATCTAGGCTAGCGCAAAATATTGACGCCACCCTAGGCTAGCGCGCAGCGACCCCTATCCTGCGCGCGACCGTCGGTGAAGTGGCCTCCAAGCTCCCACAGCCAGCGCAATGTTTCGATTTTTTTTTCTTTCTGAAAAATGGATTCTTTTCTTCTTTGTATGCTGCTTGGGCCGGCAGAGCCCGGTGGGCCATGCCTCCGTCGGGCCCGGGCTGGGCATACGGACCGAGTCAAATGCATTCGAAGATAAACAATAAAACTGGCTTGCAACCGTAGCTCAAAGTTGGATCTTGAGTGTGGCCTTTGGTTGGTTTCTGTACTCGATCGCTTGAAGCGTTTTTCTACCTTTGATACAAAATGACAAAAAAATCCCTAAATTCCCCGCTGATCCTACTATTGTTGCGTCTTGGACAGACAACAATTCGATCGGGTTACACATACAGTAGAGTTTGGCATTTTTACCTAGACAAGCCCGCAAGGACTCCAAGAAGGAGACACCGGCCACGTCGTTCTAATTTTTTTCCTCCATGGGATTCTCGAATCGATGGCCTAGATCTCTTAAAGCTGATTCTCGTCCAGAGCAGCTTCCCGTCGTCCTCTCCAGGCTTCTTCGAATTCTTCGCACTCTTATTTACCTTATACGGCTTCTTCCCAGAATCCAGCGAAACGAATATAATACCCAGCTTCGGATTTCCCTTCCCAAGACTTCTGCTTCTCCTTCCCCTTCCTCGCTCTCTCTCGTCCGCTCCCTCCCTCTTCCGATCCCCCTTCCTCGCTCTCTCTCGTCCGCTCCCTCCCTCTCCCGATCTCTCCCGACGCGCGGCCAGGGCGGCCACCGGCGCTAGCAGCGCGGCGCGGCTGCGGTCGCCCTCGTCCTCCTCCTCCACCTCCCCACGGCGTGCCGGCCGGGCAAGTGCCGCTGGCTCACCGCGTTGCCAGGCCGCGCCGCCGCTCCCCGGCCTCTGCCGCGGCACCAGCGCGTCGCCGGCGGCGGTGGCTGTCTCCGGCCACGGCGCAACGTGACCGGGCCCTGCCGGTGGCTGCCCCCCGGCGCCGCATCCTCCTTTAGCCCGCGGGCGTTCATGTGCTACAGCAAACCCTAGGTCGGGAGCTCCTAGCGCCGAACCCCGCCCCCGACTCCTCTCTCTCTCTCTCTCTCTCTCTCGCACGCCGAACCCGCCCCCGGCTCCTTTCTCTCCCTGTGGCGTGTGCAGCTAGCTGAGGTCCTCCTATGGCTGTATTTCGATTTTATGCCTGTGTATTTTTTTAGATGTACCTCTATTTGTTTGTTGCAGGTTCCTGATTTGGTACGCTCTGTCAAACATGGCCAGTCGACAAGAGGTTCGTGTATTCATGCATCCTTCTGGGATACGATTCAGCATGTTCAGAACCTTTGTTACATGGCTGTTAATTTTTTTTTGTGCATACTAATGCTAATTTGGCTGTCTGTAAAATTATTTGTCCGTCAACTAATGCTGCTTTCATTTCTTTGTAGTTATGCTGGTTATGACTGCGTAAGTTTAATAGCAATATGATAGGATCCCCTGCAGTGCTCTTTTTTTCTTATATGTTGGTGATTTTCAACATGTAAAGGAAGGGGCACGCTAATTTCTTTTATGAAAAATAATGGCTGCACACCTTTTTTTTTTGCCCCTCATGCAGCTTTGCAATGATACAGTCCCAGTGCGTGTTGGACCAGTCTCATACTTGCTCCTCTCTAAACCTGCCATGGGTGTTCACATATCTTTCTTTCTTCTTTTACTTCTTGGTAGTATTTTCCCATCTACAAGTAAGCATCTACACAGAGCAGCCAACATATTAATATTCACCAAATACATGAAGGCCACCTGTGGACCACATTAGTTATTTCGTTTGGCTGTACCTCTGTCCCTAAAAGTTATGTAAAGATCGCTTGCTTGGAGCTAATGGTTGAGCCTCCCCTCCCCAAAGTATCGTATGGAACTCAGACTGGATGGCAGGCCACCGAGTTTCACTTTGTTGCTTAAATTTTTTACCTCATTCCCATAGGGAAAATGATATTTTTTACATGGTACTCATGCATTAGAAAAAAATAACCATCGCAGCTCAGGCCATGGCAACCTTGACTCTTTTAACGCTCCCGCCGGCGACAGTACCGGCGGCCACCAGGTCGATGTCCTTCTGGAGACTGCGTCGATGACGGGGTAAATTCCCATCTCTCTCTCTCTCTCTCTCTCTCTCTCTCTCTCTCTCTCTCTCTCTCCCGCCCTCGCTCTCTCTATCTTTGTTGTGTGGATCTAGGTACTGCATGATTAGCGTTCTAGGATTTACTATTATCGATAGTGTTGCTTTATATCTCACTGCTATACTTAAAGTCTCTATTGTTCATACTGTTGCTTTGTATCTCGCTTCAATACTTAAAGTCTTCTGCCTCACTAATGGTTACATTACCTTTGCAAGAGCCACTGTATAGATGGTTCTTACCTGTCCTAATAATTGCTACGTGTTATATTGGAGATGATCTACTTATGTTTCTGATAAAGTCCTATGCTTTCGATCTCTGTTCGACAGGATCTGTTTATTGGGATTGGTTGTTCACGATCAGGTATCTCATGATACTTTATCCCTATTTGTGTTGTTGGATTCGTCGCCTGATGCTCTAGCTATTTGGTATAGTTCCTACATTGCAGGGATGATGAATTTAGTGTTGGTTCATTATTTGCTATCTTGGATTATGAGCTTTGTGTGTTATAATAGATATACATAGAGTTATGGACTCACAGTATGGGTAGAAATTAACAGCACACTTCGTTAATGTTGCAGACCAGATATTAGAGTATATGCTTATGCACCTAGCCAAATCAGCAAAGCTTTTCAGGTTGGTTATCTGTGATCCTCATCATTGGTCTTCCTTCATTTTTCGCATTTTTTTTACTTTATCTCCTTACAGGTCACTCAGTTCCTAGATGGCGAAAGCTATATAGTTTGGGGTGGAACAGATGGTTACCAAACTCTTATGAATACCGATATGAGCGGGGCCTATTTTGCTGATTACTTTATGGCGCCCACCTATTTGCTCATTTCCGTCAGGACCCTAACTTTCTTCAGGCTAATGTTGACTATAGCGTTGGGTGCCTTGTTTTTTAATGGCTCGATGCATATAGTTTGATCGGATTCATCAGGCCTAATTGATTGCTGCTCTTTTTTTTCCCAGAAATAGTGACAGAGAATAACAATCCCTAGAATACTAGACGATGGCTGGTTCAGAAAGGCCTACAAGCACCTGGAGTTTGACCAGAAATATGACATACCATTGGATGATGTGGATGATGTCTTCCATGATTCCAAAGTGAGTGGATGGTGCATTTCCGTTTTAACCCTCATGCAAAATGTCACAGATATTACTTACAGGCTACTTTTGCAATTGCTAATATATCGAGCAAAATTATTTGTCAATTATGTACCCTTTACATGTACTTGCCAACCATAGCTCTAGAGTTGCTAATTCGTCCCAAACTTTCTTATATAGATCAGCCTTCCTATTTCTCTTGTGGTGAACAGGATGCTGCCTGGTGCTCATGCTAGATACTTCAGAATCAGACAGTTTGGAAATAAACCTTTTCTCTACAAATCTTCAACTTCTACTCTGTTTAGTGTATGAAGCCACACAAAACAGTTCATAACTGCAAGTACTTCTTGCAAACTATAGTGTGTGTTGATAGGCCATTACAATTTTTTGTTGCACAGAAGTGATTTTATTGTTCAAAATAATAGTCCTCCCAACATTATATCACAAAAGTTCTTTTGAGAAACCTGGCACTCTTCCTGTTTTCCATGAGAAAGATTCAAACTGTATATTTTGTTATTGTCCATTATTCACTAGGTTATTGCACCAACAGATCTATTGGGCATGCAACCCTATATATTGATACAAAAAATGCAAATAGTATGAAGTTCTTTGTAATTTTCAGGTTTTGATGTACCGAGAAACACCCTATTTACATTCAGGTAGTTATGTTGGTTATGTTGATTTCATAGAAAAAACAAGAATATATCAAGTACACCTTTCTTTGCTGTACTACACTATTGTGCTAATTTCATACCATATGTGCATAGTTATCTAAAAAATATTAAAATATCATATTATGATGGATAAAACAATAGGTCACCTGGATGACTTATTTGTTTTGGTACACTTATTTCAATTTTGTTATTTCAGAAATTACGGATTACCACTTGCTCATGAATTCTCGCTATTATATACTCCTATATTTACTCAACGTGCTATCTTGGTGGATTTTCAAGATACCGTTCCATCTCCCCACACTGCATCCTCATGTTAGACATGCCACAATATATGTTTGGGTTTCATGGCAGAATTAATGTCAACCTTGTAATTGTGAATGAAAAGGTACATGGTAGTTTCAGCAATCGCAATTATTATGCTAATAACATCTACAGGTGGAGCATATGATGAAGTCAAGGTTAAAGTAGTCCTTGTGCTTTTTGTTCAGAAGCTCATGAAATCTTTTATGCTTTCCTCCTTTTCACTAGTGCTTAGCATAATTGGCCCAACATAAATAAATAATCCTATTTGATGCTCCTAAAACTACACCTTGTTTCATACCATCTTCGTGCCATTAGTTGCATGTCCCTTATCCCTATATTTTACACTGCTACAAATACAGTTGATAAAGTAGAGTAACTAAAGTAGTTGTTTATCGTGCATCCATCTGCGTAGCTCTTGTTCTCTGTTATTGTGCTTTTGGCAAGAACTCAAATACTTGAATTTGAATCAAAATTCTTTAAGAATCATTTCAATCTGACTACAGTTAACATATTCTAGCAGATGTGTGGATGAGCTTGAGAGCCAACTCTCCAAACATGGAAGCCTTAAAAAACTCTACTTTTATCATCAAGCATCTTACCATAGTAAGCCTGAAACATGAAGTCTATAGAGTTGCACTTCTCTTCTGTGTTTGGCATATTAATTAGTGAATCTATCTTTGTCTCTAATGTAGGTTAACAAAATTGCCAGAGATTCTATCTCTTATGTGGAGTCCCTTATTGCGTCTATCATGGGTGGATAAGAAGGTTTGATAAGTATTCTAGATTCAGAAGGTGGATTTGGCTCATTACAGATGCATGTAGATAATTTCTGAGTTGATCTCTGTTTCATATGCTGAATATGTCAATTACAGTTGAATTGCACCATTGATCCTTAATATTTTTTTGTATCTGCAGGTCAGTATGTTTAGTGAACGGCCCTCAAGGTGTTTAATAAAATGTCTACATGGAGGCATTAGGTGTCACCATAAAAAATCCAAGCACTGCACTGCACTTTGCTGTGGTATTTATGACAATATAAGTGAGTCAATGCCAATAGTGTGGTATAGCTATGGGCGTTTGATGAAATGAGTAAATACTTAGTTTCCAATCTTATTATGTCCACCTTGCATCGCTGTTTAGTTTCCTATACATAGATCTACTACCACTCTTCTCAATTGTTGTATTATTTCTGCTTGAGGAAGCCTATAAAATTATTATTATTTTTGCAAAGTGCAATTCCAAAGAATGGTTTTATTGAAGGGAGTGTGGTGTAGGTTATCAGGAGAATGATTGTTTCTTAGATTTCCTGCTTTTTAGATACCCAAGAGACAATGCTTAAGAGCATCAAATTTACTCTAGAGATTTACTTCCTCCTCTAATCCCCCATTCTATGCTTCTGTTTCGTACCAGAATAGGTGCTGCCCAGCGGTGTGGTCTCCAGCTCATAGATCTCATCATTATTGTGTCCAAGGTGTTTGATCAAGCACCAATAGGTTGGATTTGTGTGAGATTAAACTGTAAGAACTCATTCGATTCATGATTCTAAGACATAATAGTTGTACATGAACGTAACTTTGAAAATACCTGAGACACCTGCATTTGAATCGTAAATGCAAGTACGGATCTTTTACTCAGGTATTGCTTTAATCCATCATGCCCCGTGTTACTGTCAATCATTTGATCGCGATGATGACCATGATCTGAAAACATACAGGCCCACCTTGTTCCGTCTTGTGTACATTTGGTCCGTGCTTATTACAGCCCGTGATTTTAGATGCAAATTAGGACATGCTGCTCATGAAACCTACAACTGCTTCTTATGATGCCAACTTCGAAGTGCATTGTCAGCCTGATGTGTCTTATGAAATTAAATATGGCTTCACCCTATGCTATTGTGCAATCCTTTATGTATAAACTGCCCTGTAGCTACCCGCGCGCAAGGGCGCGCGCCTTCCACTAGTACCTAGACAAGCCCGCAAGGACTCCAAGAAGGAGACACCGGCCACGTCGCTCGAATTTTTTTCCTCCGTCGGATTTTCGAATCGATGGCCTAGGTCTCTTGAAGCTGATTCTCTTCCGGAGCAGCTTCCCGTCGTCCTCTCCAGCTTCTTCGAATTCTTCGCACTCTTATTTACCTTATACGACTTCTTCTCAGAATCCAGCGAAACGAATATGATACCCAGCTTCGGATTTCCCTTCCCAAGACTTCTGCTTCTCCTTCCCCTTCCTCGCTCTCTCTCGTCCGCTCCCTCCCTCTCCTGATCCCCCTTCCTCGCTCTCTCTCGTCTGCTCCCTCCCTCTCCCGATCTCTCCCGACGCGCGACCAGGGCGGCCAACGGCGCCAGCAGCGCTGCGCGGCTGTGGTCGCCCTCGTCCTCCTCATCCACCTGCCCACGGCGTGCAGGCCGGGCAAGTGTCGCTGGCTCACCGCGTTGCCAGGCCGCGCCGCCGCTCCCCGGCCTCTGCCGCGCCAACGCGCGTCGCCGGTGGCGATGGCTGTCTCCGGCCACGGCGCAACGTGGCCGGGCCCTGCTGGTGGCTGCCCCCCGGCGCCGCATCCTCCTCTAGCCCGCGGGCGTTCATGTGCTACAGGAAACCCTAGGCCGGGAGCTCCTAGCGCCGAACCTCGCCCCCGACTCCTCTCTCTCTCTCTCTCGCACGCCGAACCCACCCCTAGCTCCTTTCTCTCACTGTGGCGTGTGCAGCTAGCTGAGGTCCTCCTATGGCTGTATTTCGATTTTATGCCTGTGTATTTTTTTAGATGTACCTCGATTTGTTTATTGCAGGTTCCTGATTTGGTACGCTCTGTCAAGCATGGCCAGTCGACAAGAGGTTCGTGTATTCATGCATCCTTCTGGGATACGATTCAGCATGTTCAGAACCTTTGTTACATGGCTGTTAATTTTTTTGTGCATACTAATGCTAATTTGGCTGCTTGCAAAATTATTTGCCCATCAACTAATGCTGCTTTTATTTCTTTGTAGTTATGCTAGTTATGACTGCGTAAGTTTAATAGCAATATGATAGGATCCCCTGCAGTGCTCTTTTTTCTTATATGTTGGTGATTTTCAACATGTAAAGGAAGGGACATGCTAATTTCTTTTATGAAAAAAATGGCTGCACACCTTTTTTGCCCCCTCATGCAGCTTTGCAATGATACAGTCCCAGTGCGTGTTGGACCAGTCTCATACTTGCTCCTCTCTAAACCTGCCATGGGTGTTCACAGATCTTTCTCTCTTCTTTCGCTTCTTGGTAGTATTTTCCCATCTACAAGTAAGCATCTACATAGAGCAGCCAACATATTAATGTTCACCAAATACATGAAGGCCACCTGTGGACCACATTAGTTATTTCGTTTTGCTGTACCTCTGTCTCTAAAAGTTATGTAAAGATCGCTTGCTTGGAGCTAATGGTTGAGCCTCTCCTGTTCCCAAAAGTATCGTATGGAACTCAGACTGGATGGCAGGCCACCGAGTTTCACTTTGTTGCTTAAATTTTTTACCTCATTCCCATAGGGAAAATGATATTTTTTTTACATGGCACTCATGCATTAGAAAAAAATAACCATCACAGCTCAGGCCATGGCAACCTTGACTCTTTTAACGCTCCCGCCGGCGACAGTACCGGCGGCCACCAGGTCGATGTCCTTCTGGAGACTGCGTCGATGACGGGGTAAACTCCCATCTCCTCTCTCTCTCTCTCTCTCTCTCTCTCTCTCTCTCTCTATCTCTCTCTCTCCTGCCCTCGTTCTCTCTATCTTTGTTGTGTGGATCTAGGTTTTGCATGATTAGCGTTCTAGGATTTACTATTATCGATAGTGTTGCTTTATATCTCACTGCTATACTTATAGTCTCTATTGTTCATACTGTTGCTTTGTATCTCGCTTCAATACTTAAAGTCTTCTGCCTCACTGATGGTTACATTACCTTTGCAAGAGCCGCTGTATAGATGGTTCTTACCTGCCTAATAATTGCTACGTGTTATATTGGACATGATCTGCTTATGTTTCTGATAAAGTCCTATGCTTTCGATCTCTGTTCGACACGATCTATTTATTGGGATTGGTTGTTCACGATCAGGTATCTCATGATACTTTATCCCTATTTGTGTTGTCGGATTCGTCGCCTGATGCTCTAGCTATTTGGTATAGTTCCTACATTGCAGGGATGATGGATTTAGTGTTGGTTCATTATTTGCTATCTTGGATTATGAGCTTTGTGTGTTATAATAGATATACATAGAGTTATGGACTCACAGTATGGGTAGAAATTAACAGCACACTTCATTAATGTTGCAGACCAGATATTAGAGTATATGCTTATGCACCTAGCCAAATCAGCAAAGCTTTTCAGGTCGATTATCTGTGATCCTCATCATTGGTCTTCCTTCATTTTCACATTTTTTTTGACTTTATCTCCTTACAGGTCACTCAGTTCCTAGATGGCGAAAGCTATATAGTTTGGGGTGGAACAGATGGTTACCAAACTCTTATGAATACCGATATGAGCGGGGCCTATTTTGCTGATTACTTTATGGCGCCACCTATTTGCTCATTTCCGTCGGACCCTAACTTTCTTCAGGCTAATGTTGACTATAGCGTTGGGTGCCTTGTTTTTTTAATGGCTCGATGCATATAGTTTGGTCGGATTCATCAGGCCTAATTGATTGCTGCTCTTTTTTTCCCCCAGAAATAGTGACAGAGAATAACAATCCCTGGAATACTAGACGATGGCTGGTTCAGAAAGGCCTACAAGCACCTGGAGTTTGACCAGAAATATGACATACCATTGGATGATGTGGATGCTGTCTTCCATGATTCAAAAGTGAGTGGATGGTGCATTTCTGTTTTAACCCTCATGCAAAATGTCACAGATATTACTTACAGGCTACTTTTGCAATTGCTAATATATCGAGCAAAATTATTTGTCAATTATGTACGCTTTACATGTACTTGCCAACCATAGCTCTAGAGTTGCTAATTCGTCCCAAACTTTCTTATATAGATCAGCCTTCCTATTTCTCTTGTGATGAACAGGATGCTGCCTGGTGCTCATGCTAGATACTTCAGAATCAGACAGTTTGAAAATAAACCTTTTTTCTACAAATCTTCAACTTCTACTCTGTTTAGTGTATGAAGCCACACAAAATAGTTCATAACTGCAAGTACTTCTTGCAAACTATAGTGTGTGTTGATAGGCCATTACAATTTTTTGTTGCACAGAAGTGATTTTATTATTCAAAATAATAGTCCTCCCAACATTATATCACAAAAGTTCTTTTGAGAAACCTGGCACTCTTCCTGTTTTCCATGAGAAAGATTCAAACTGTATATTTTGTTATTGTCCATTGTTCACTAGGTTATTGCACCAACAGATCTATTGGGCATGCAACCCTATATATCGATACAAAAAATGCAAATAGTATGAAGTTCTTTGTAATTTTCAGGTTTTGATGTACCGAGAAACACCCTATTTACATTCAGGTAGTTATGTTGGTTATGTTGATTTCATAGAAAAAACAAGAATATATTAGTACACATTTCTTTGCTGTACTACACTATTGTGCTAATTTCATACCATATGTGCATAGTTATCTAAAAAATATTAAAATATCATATTATGATGGATAAAACAATAGGTCACCTGGATGACTTATTTGTTTTGGTACACTTATTTCAATTTTGTTATTTCAGAAATTACGGATTACCACTTGCTCATGAATTCTCGCTATTATATACTCCTATATTTACTCAACGTGCTATCTTGGTGGATTTTCAAGATACCGTTCCATCTCCCCACACTTGCATCCTCATGTTAGACATGCCACAATATATGTTTGGGTTTCATGGCAGAATTAATGTCAACCTTGTAATTGTGAATGAAAAGGTACATGGTAGTTTCAGCAATCGCAATTATTATGCTAATAACATCTACAGGTGGAGCATATGATGAAGTCAAGGTTAAAGTAGTCCTTGTGCTTTTTGTTCAGAAGCTCATGAAATCTTTTATGCTTTCCTCCTTTTCACTAGTGCTTAGCATAATTGGCCCAACATAAATAAATAATCCTGTTTGATGCTCCTAAAACTACACCTTGTTTCATATCATCTTCGTGCCATTAGTTGCATGTCCCTTATCCCTATATTTTACACTGCTACAAATACAGTTGATAAAGTAGAGTAACTAAAGTAGTTGTTTATCGTGCATCCATCTGCGTAGCTCTTGTTCTCTGTTATTGTGCTTTTGGCAAGAACTCAAATACTTGAATTTGAATCAAAATTCTTTAAGAATCATTTCAATCTGACTACAGTTAACATATTCTGCAGATGTGTGGATGAGCTTGAGAGCCAACTCTCCAAACATGGAAGCCTTAAAAAACTCTACTTTTATCATCAACATCTTACCACAGTAAGCCTAAACATGGAAGTCTATAGAGTTGCACTTCTCTTCCGTGTTTGGCATATTAATTAGTGAATCTATCTTTGTCTCTAATGTAGGTTAACAAAATTGCCAGAGATTCTATCTCTTATGTGGAGTCCCTTATTGCGTCTATCATGGGTGGATAAGAAGGTTTGATAAGTATTCTAGATTCAGAAGGTGGATTTGGCTCATTATAGATGCAGGTAGATAATTTCTGAGTTGATCTCTGTTTCATATGTTGAATATGTCAATTACAGTTGAATTGCACCATTGATCCTTAATATTTTTTTGTACACTTATTTGCGCGCATTTCCACTCATTACAATATTGATTCTTCATCTGTGGTTCATCCCCTCCTGCACTAAATGCATTTCATTCCTACTGATATGCATTGATCTGCAAGTCGTATGTTTAGTGAACGGCCCTCAAGGTGTTCAATAAAATGTCTACATGGAGGCATTAGGTATCACCATAAAAAACCCAAGCACTGCACTGCACTTTGCTGTGGTATTTATGACAATATAAGTGAGTCAATGCCAATAGTGTGGTATAGCTATGGGCGTTTGATGAAATGAGTAAATACTTAGTTTCCAATCTTATTATGTCCACCTTGCATCGCTGTTTAGTTTCCTATACATAGATCTACTACCACCCTTCTCAATTGTCGTATTATTTCTGCTTGAGGAAGCCTGTAAAATTATTATTATTTTTACAAAGTGCAATTCCAAAGAATGGTTTTATTGAAGGGAGTGTGGTGTAGGTTATCAGAGAATGATTGTTTCTTAGATTTCCTGCTTTTTAGATACCCAAGAGACAATGCTTAAGAGCATCAAATTTACTCTAGAGATTTACTTCCTCCTCTAATCCCCCATTCTATGCTTCTGTTTCGTACCAGAATAGGTGCTGCCCAGCGGTGTGATCTCCAGCTCATAGATCTCATCATTATTGTGTCCAAGGTGTTTGATCAAACACCAATAGGTTGGATTTGTGTGAGATTAAACTGTAAGAACTCATTCGATTCATGATTCTAAGACATAATAGTTGTACATGAACGTAACTTTGAAAATACCTGAAGACCTGCATTTGTATCGTAAATGCAAGTACGGATCTTTTACTCAGGTATTGCTTTAATCCATCATGCCCCGTGTTACTGTCTATCATTTGATCGCGATGATGACCATGATCTGAAAACATACAGGCCCACCTTGTTCCGTCTTGTTTACATTTGGTCCGTGCTTAATACAGCCCGTGATTTTAGATGCAAATTATGACATGCTGCTCATGAAACCTACAACTGCTTCTTATGATGCCAACTTCGAAGTGCATTGTCAGCCTGAATGTGTCTTATGAAATTAAATATGGCTTCACCCTATGCTATTGTGCAATCCTTTATGTATAAACTGCCCTATAGCTACCCTGCGCGCGAGGGCGCGCGCCTTCCACTAGTGCATGCATAAACGATCGGCGCGTACGAGTCTTCCATGCATTCCAGCAGCGCTAGGTAGCTACTCACAAAAATCGTTGCAATCGATGGACTTCCACTCAATTTGTTGCATTGAGTCATATATTGAGAGTTCCAAATATTAGTCCGAACTCCGAAGCAGGAAAACACGTACTACTCTCTCTCTCTCTCTCTGAGTTGTTAGGCGGCGAACGAACTGTAGTAGACAATTGGTAGCTCGCGGACGTCTGCAGGATCAAGTCAGCGCGCGCGCGGTCTATCGCGCTCGTGAGATCGATCGAACGCCACGCGCGGCCGCCTCTCGTCGTGCTACATACTGCACCGATGCATGGAGCATGCATGCATGTCGTCGTTGCGGTCCTGTGCACACACAAGCCTTTCGCGTCTGACAGCTAGCTAGCTAGCTGTTTCGCATGCAAGTTCAACAAGCACAAAGTAAGCCTGTGGAGTATTTGCTAGCCTCTGAACACGACGCAAGCATAGCATAGCTAACTTAATTACTAGTAGCTACTCCGTACATGAGATGAGAACTCATGTGTCGGCAACGCGGCCCGCAGCTGTATCTCGATCTGGCCATTTGAGACGTCGTCGGCCCACAAAAAATGGCATGGAGTCATGGAGATAGAGTCACACTGCAGTACTGCACAGACAGGCTTAGTTGGCGTGGAAGACGACAAAACAAATAAGAGATGAGATGAGAAGGAAGGAGACAGCGACGACGATAAGATTCATGTGGCCGGGTGGCGGGTCCAGACTCTGTGTCTCTCTCAACTGCAATCGAGATCAGGCTACAACTGAAAAGAGACTGCTCTGTATATATACTCCCTCCATACTGGTATTAGAAGTCGTTTAGGACATGATTGCGCATACCAAGGAGTGTCAAAGAGTGATCAATTAGAATGGAGTTTTTCTTCTTTGCCCTTATTAAATAGGCCTGCGGGTGTCTCCTATACAACAATTCTTAATAGCCCGACTGGTAAGCTCTCCACGGCCCGAGTCCAGGGATCGAACTCCATGCGGCCATTATATTTTTGACCTCTACGTGGATTTTGCATGGGGAATTTGCATGGCCCTGTGCACGTCGCTGCTTGCTCTCGCGTGCACGCTGGCTAGGCTGGCTCGCGTTTAGGCGTGTCTGTGAACCCTATGCCGCACAAATTTTTGCCGATGGCGCGTGGCCGCGCGAATATTTCGTTCGCTGGTTGAATTTTTTCGTTCGCTGGTTTGTTTCGCTTGGGCGCGTTTAGGCGCGACATTTTCGTTCGTTTGGAGCGCGCTCACAGCCAGCTGGTCCGACAGGCTCGCCTGCCTGCTGCATTAAAACGCCGGTACTACTGCCTTGCCTTGCCTGTTCTTCACTTGCTTGTTCATCCAGCCATGGCTTAGCTTCTTCTCTTCACTTGCTTGTTCATCCAGCCATGTCTTGTTCATCCAGCCATGTCCTCCATGGCTTCGATCTGAACGTTCGTATGGAGGAAGATGACGACGGCTCATTCTTCAATCTCAACGAGCCTATACTGGAGGACCACAACAACAATGGTAACGTGCTCATTCTTACTCATTTTTCTTTCATTTTTTTTTGATATTCACTGCATTAACGTGAGGTGATCTCAACTTTCCGGCATAAGAAGATGACGGCCCCAACCCGAATGATGTGTTTGATTTCAACGAGCCAGAATACGACGGCGCCAATGATGCCGACGACGTGTTTGATCTCCAAGGGCAACAAGACGACGGTAAATGCATCACTTTGATCTATCCGTTCGTTGCTTGTTCATATTATTTCAGATCTCATTATTGTTTTTTACAGTACTGGATTTAAACCTACCACTAGATGAGTTCGGTGCAGTTGATTTGGACTTTGTACAAAATCTTGCTGGTAATTTTTTTTGTCACAATCACATTCTTGTACTAGATCCATGCTCATGATGCTACTCCATGAAAGTGTTTGTTTTCCCCCCTATAATTAGAACATGCCGTGAATAAGTATTGCATGAAAGTGTTTGTTTTTCCCCCTATAAATAGAACATGCCGTGAATGTGTTTCTTTTTATCTTAAAAATACAACATGACATAGGAGGAATGTCTTTGTGTTTTTTTCCCTATAAATAGAACATGCCGTGGCCAAGCTTTTTTTTCTCCTATGAAAGCTAGAACATGCAGAACAATATGAATGCTTGTTTTCTTTTAACAGAACATGATGTGGACAACCCAACCGTGGAAGAACAAGTTCAACCACGCAACCGAAGGAAAGAAATGAGTGAAGAGGTCCGAAAACAAGTTTACCAAGCTTTGTTGGCTAGAAGCAACAATGGTACACTACACAAGGAAGACACTGCATTTGTTGCTGCTCAATTTGACATTCATAAACGGACAGCTCAGCGTGTTTGGAACCAAGGTAAAACACAACTTTCTAGCTCTGTTCCGGTTGTGGTTTCTAGTCTAAAGAAGGGTAGAGTTGGACGTAAAGCAATACCTTTTGATTTGGAAGCATTGCGAAACATTCCTCTAAAGGAAAGAATGACTATAGAGGATGTGTGCGCCAAACTAAACATGAGCAAATGGAGGGTTCAAAGGTATTTGAAAAAAGGATTGATTAGGACGCCACTCTAGTAGCATCAAACCATATCTCACTCAACCTAACAAGGAGTCTAGGTTACAATGGTGTGTTGACATGGTTAATAGGGAGTTGCTTGATGATCCAAGGTTTAAGGAGTTGTATGACTTTGTGTTCATTGATGAGAAATGGTTCTACCTACATCAAAAAATCTGAAAGATATTATTTGCTATCCGAAGAAGATGAACCCCATCGGACTTGTAAGAATAAGAACTACATCCCTAGGCTCATGTTCTTGTGTGTTTGCGCTCGGCCAAGGTTTAGGGATGGAAATTGTATTTTTGATGGTAGGATTGGTTGTTTTCCACTTGTTCAATATGAAGCAGCTCAAAGAGGAAATGAGAGGACCGGTCGTGTCCGTGGAGACTTGGTTATGAAGCCCATAACTTCGATCACTAGAGAAGTGATTAGAGGTTTTATGATCAACCAAGTGTTGCCCGCCATTAGAGCTAAGTGGCCAAGAGAAGATGTGGGTAGACCAATATTCATTCAACAGGACAATGCACCTTCCCACTTGAAATTGGATGACCCACAATTTTGTGAGTCCGCTAAGCTAGGAGGATTTGATATTCACCTAATATGTCAGTCACCAAACTCTCCAGATTTCAACATTCTTGACTTGGGTTTTTTTCGAGCTATACAAGCAATTCAATATCAGAAGAATGCAAAAACAATGGAGGCTCTACTTCCAGCCGTGCAAGAGGTAATTTGCTCAACAATTGTTCACACATGTTTCGATGTTTTCTTCCACAACAATTTGCAAACCGAATTAAACTTCCACAACAATTGTTCACACTTGTTATGTAGGCATTCATGGAGTACTCACCACACCTTGCAAACCGAATGTTTCTAACACTACAAGGTGTTTTGATGGAAGCTATGAAGAAGAAAGGTTGCAACAACTTCAAGATACCTCACATGAAAAAAGAACATTGGAAAGACAAGGTCGGCTGCCATCTTGTATCCCTTGTGATCCATCTTTACTAGATGAAGCCGAGGCTACTCTTGCTGCATGAAACAAGTAGATTGATGGTTGTTAGCTTTAGTAATGGAGACAAATCTTGTTAATTACTCTTGCTGTATCAGTTAGTTAGAACTCAATGTTAATGATCTTACCGCTGCTTTGGCGTCCTCCATAGCCTTCTTGGCAGTGAGCTTACGCTTGCGCCTCTCCTTAGCCTCCTCTTCGACCGTCTTGAGCACGTCTAGAGGCAGCACGATTTGATCACCATCGAACACGATATTGTCGACATCTGGAATGAAAAACTCGCACTCGAATTCGTAGAAGCCATGAATAACAGCGAAGATCAAGTAGTCTGCTGTGCTTGAGATCCGCAGTGAGAGCATGGATAGCGCCTAGTGTGCACACGATCCCATGCTTCGCGGTTAAGATGAATGACTTGACAGCGGCGGCAAATAAAAGCGCCCGACGGCAAAGAATTCGGCGCCACGATCTCCTCGGACTCCGGCGCGACGATCTCCTCGGACTCCGGCGCGACGACCTCCTCCGACTCCGGCGCGACGACCTTCGAGTCCGCGGCCATGGAGTCCGCGACCTCCTCCATCTCCGAGGACAGCATAGCCGACTCCATGGAGTCCTGGCACCATCTCGATGGAGTCCTGCACGATGACAGAGTCCAGTGCCTCGATGGACTGCAGCGGGTCGACGGAGTCCAGCCCCTCCATGGACAACAGCAGGTCGACGGAGTCCGCGGCGACCTCCTCCGAGTCCAGCCCGACGTCGTCCGCGGCGACCTCCTCCGAGTCCGGCACGACGTCATCCGCGACGACCTCCTCCGAGTCCGGCGCGATCTTCATCTTGTAGTCCGGCACCATCTCCATCTCCATCTTGGAGTCCAGCGAGGCATCCATGGTGTAGCAGCGAATGCCGAGCACGAGCAGCGTGCGGCGAACGGCGAACGGCGGCGTGAGCGAGCAGGAGCGGCGTGCGACGAACTACGAGAGGAACGCGATTTAATAAAGGGAGCGGCGTGCGGCTGCAGTGGCCTATTAACGCGCGGCCGGGGAAACGAGATCGACTGCAGGCTATTAACGCGCGGCACGGGAGCCGAAGCGCGAGGGGCAGCAGCGTCCAATTCTTCACTCGGACCCCAGAACGACTTCCTTTGATTCAATTTCTGCGGACGCCAGAACGACATCTAATACCAGTATGGAGGGAGTACGTCCAAGCCATGGAAAAGTTGTTGTCGCCTGGCAGTGCAGTGTGCAGTGCTTTGGGGTCGTCATAGATGCGGGTTTACGGGCCAGAAATCAGCTCTACTTTTCAGCTATGGGAATAGTATTTTTTTCCTCATGATAATTCAGCTCTACAAATCAACCATAACAACAATAAGTCCTGCCGAACAGGTTGCATCATAATCAGATCTTGCTAAAAAAAATCTCAATCAGATCACCGACAGGATGACGCAAGAAGCAACTTCTTTGACTTGGATTTGTTTCCGAGTTTACATATATACCAAATGAAAATAAGAGCATGGGCCTCAAATGCGACCCGTTTCATGCTTTGCCCTCGTTCCATGTGCATAACCATCATCAGGGGCGGATCTACAGGGGGGCTGGGGGCAGCCCCCTACAGCTGGTGCATCAATGGAAATATGAGGAGGGTGAGGGAGAAGAAGAGATAGAGGAAAGAAGAAAAATGGAGAGAGAGAGGAAGAAGAAGAGACCAACTCCTCTTCAGTCATGTTCTGCATACGCCACTGACCGTCATGGACCTACTTCAACGAGCTCTTAAACCACTCATAGAATAGAATCTCTCTTAGTACTATTGGATATATTATGGGCTTGGCCTGTATAATATTTAATAAATCAAATAAAACTCTATGGTACGTAACATTAAGCGTTGTATGATTTAATACCGTATGTGATTTTGACTGAACGTTCACTCAACTTATTTGGTTGGAAATTATCCATCTCAATTGAGAAGCTAAGAAAAGGACAAAGGAGTGCCACACGCACGCGCGCACCGCCACCCCCGACGGTCGGGCCGGGCCAGTGGGCCGGGGTGAGGCCGAGGCCAGCAGGTGGGCGGCGAGCGAGCGGGCGTGGCCAGGTTTTGCCACTTAATCCACATAATCACGGGAGTTTCTCTCCTTTATGGTGGAGGCAAACTGATTGCGCCAGTTATCGTCTCTCCGCTGTCTCCGTCTCCTCGGATCCTCCGTAGCCTTTCTCCCTTCCCGTCCCAGCCATAAATCTGAAATCCTCCGTCAGTCTTCTCCACTTCCACTTCGCTTCCGAGAGATCACATCTCAGCCGCCCTTGGGCTTTCCCCGTCCCGTACCTCTGCGCGCACGGAGCAGCGGGAGAGCAGGTGCCTCCGGAACCCTCGTCCACCTACGAACCTTGCACGGGGTGTGCGGCGATTAGTTTTTTTAGGAGCGATTCCGCGACTGCTCGTTCGACATCTTCTTCCTGGTGATTACTCACGGAACCCGTCTTCTTCCTGGTGATCCGTTCGTGGGACTGCACTGCGAATACCGTCCTACATCGACTGTGGTCCACGATTTCGAGCAACGCACTATATCGACTAGTACGAATGGAGCCTCCGATGCCCTCGGCATGGGACCCTCCGCTGGGTACAATCTTATCTCTGTGATTACCGCACTTTGCGTTCTTAGTGTATCGATCTGTATGTCATGTCTGCATGCTGTAGCGTTCGTTAGTGATATACACATACACATATATATCGTCACTAAAACTGCTGATGTTATATTTTTAGATTAAATTAACCATAAAAATGCCTAATTCTCTAACCAGTACAACGACCATATGTGCACCCTTACAACTTGGATACAATACCCCTACATCGGGGCGACAGATACCGGCTTCAGAGTTGAGCGGCTAATCTCTGCTTTTGTGATGAGGAGGCTATTTTATTTTAAATAAAACATCAACTGTGTGAGAACTCTCCGATCCAAGCAAATTTTCATATGCAATGGCTCGCCATATAAACATCTATAATCAGATATACGCATGGTTGCATATTCAGAGGGCCTACACGGTGCCGCGTGTGGTAAAGCTAGCCATGGAGGATTTAATCGATTGGTGGCTATATCATATATCATCACTTGGAGCTCGGTCACAATTCACAACCGTAAGGAGAAAGGAGAAAAAGGACTAGACACAGTTATCATCCAACAGACTCCTAGCAGCTAGCGAGCTACGTACGGAGTAGTCGTTAGTGATCGATTTGGAACATCTTGATTCTGGGTTATCTGATGGCAACAAACGCAACAAGACGTGCCATTTCAGTTCAATCAAAATCAAATCACCGACAGGATCAAGCAAGAAGAAAATTCTTTGATTTGGATTGTTTCCTAGTATATAGGAAAAAAGAGTATGGGCCTCAAACACGATACTTCAGTTTGATGCTTTAATTTCATATCTTATCCAGTATGATATACTTTAATTATTACCAATTGCTCCATGTACTTTTTCACCACAATTTCATAAACTAACGCCCACTTTGCATTGCACCATCATCACGTGGTGTTAGTCATGCTTATTTTACACTATCTTCAACGTGTTTATATTAATATTACTAATTCAAACAGGCATCTATTCGTATGAGACACGCTAATAAAAAACAATTCAACACATGTTTTACAAATATAAAAAAATATTTGGCCTTCAATTTTATAATAGTAGCTATTGGATCTACCATGTTTAAAAAAAATCCGCGTATGCTATTATGAAAACACATAAAGTAATACAATGTATTATTTGTATCTATAGTTACTCACCTCTACTCATTAAAGATAATACAAAGTAACCATAAATTGTTTTTTTTACAAATATCCATATATATCATAATAAAAAGATAATAAAAATGGAATCTTGGATATGTATTTAAGGAACCTACCTTTGTAGCTATAAAAATAAATTAAAATATCATCCAAACCTATTGCCTAAATATCAATATAAATTATTATAAAAACTAATTCAATAAACCATAAACTACTGCGAACACATGATGGATATGTGCCCACGTGGATGAGTGATTGTCAAGAGATGATCGAGCTTTGGTTTAGTTTGTTGACACTAACCTTGGCATGAGTAGTGGTGTGTGCAACATGTCTCTTGTCTTGTGATGTGTAGGTGTTGAGCGAAGAGACCGGTCAATGGCAATGGAGAAGGTCAAGTGAGTTCATGTCGATGGACTAGGAGCGGTGAAGGATGGACGTGGAGGTTTGACCGAGGGACCGATGGGTGGAGGATGAACCATGGACAGCTAGCACTTAGCAACGTCGACAACCAAGTATACATGCGAGGATGAAAGCATAGACGGAGTTGCCTGAAGTCAATACGGCGATTGACCAAGTCGTGGCGAGGCCATGAGCATTTGGTGATGGGACGGTCAAGGATGAGCAGGACATGTGTCATGATCTTGGAGGAGGCATAGTGGCTACGTGACTCCAAGTGGGTTTGGTGGTTCGGGCCTCAAAACCACGGGCGATGGGTTTGCCGAGTTTGGGCCTCAAAACCCGGCGAGGATCTCGAGGGGGGGGGGAGGTGGCATGTGGCATCATCGGAGAGGTTGTGTCGAGACGAAGCTTCTTCATGGAGGGATGGTGGTCGTTGAAAGGATCAAGATGCCCAAGAGGGGGGGGGGTGAATTGGGCTAATTCTAAATTTCTTTACAATAATTAAACTCTACGGTTAGCCCAATTAACCCCTTGTGCCTAGAAAGTGTTTCATTGATCTAACGCACAAAAGTTTAGCACCCTAAGTTCCAATCCTACTCTAGCATGGCAATTCTAGGAATGTAAATGATAAGAATTGAATTGCTCAAAGTAAATGCTCAAAGTAAAGAGAGAAGGAGGAACACGACGATGTTTTGCCGAGGTATCGGAGAGTCGCCACTCCCCACTAGTCCTCGTTGGAGCATCCGCACAAGGGTGTAGCTCCCCCTTGATCCGTGCAAGGATCAAGTGCTCTCTACGGGTTAATTCTTCGACACTCCGTCGCAGTGAATCACCCACAACCGCTCACAACTTGAGTCGGGTCATCCACAAGCTCCGTCGGATGATCACCAATCTCCCTAATCACCATCCAAGCCATCTAGGTGATGGTGATCACCAAGAGTAACAAGCACTAACTCTCACTTGACCACTGACAAGCCTAATAAGAAGGGTGGATGCACACTTTGCTACTCTTGATCTCATAATAAGGGCTCTCTTTGGGATTCTTAAATCTCAATCACCTCACTAGGACCTTACTCTTCTTGGCACTCTCAAGGATGTTTCTCAGCTGTTGAAATAAGCAAAAGTACGCCCACACACGAATGGAGGAGGTATTTATAACATGGGCTGAAAAATGAACCGTTATGTGCCTCTGCGGGATGACCGGACGCTCCGGTAATGTTGATCGAACGTACTGGTCAGTTCACCCCGAACTCTAGTGTTTATAGTGTGACCAGGACGCTGGCCAGTGTCCGGTCAGCACTGACTAGATGCGTTCGGTCGAGATTTTCTCTCTCTGGAACCTTACTGGAGTCGACCGGACGCTGGCCCTCAATGTCCGGTCACTTCACCTCTCAGCGTCCAGTCACTTCTAGACGACTTCACCTTGATCAAATGAACTAATCGGACTCTACGCCAGCGTCTGGTCACACCGAAGCTAGCGTCCGGTCAGCATTTGACCCTCCATTCACTTCCAACTTTCGATCATACGTGAATGAAGTTTGCTCCAATAGATCTAAGGGC
Organism: Miscanthus floridulus; assembly: GCF_019320115.1. NCBI lineage: Eukaryota > Viridiplantae > Streptophyta > Magnoliopsida > Poales > Poaceae > Miscanthus > Miscanthus floridulus. The sequence continues at coordinate 147,111,700 of NC_089584.1, forward strand.
TTTTTAGGAGCTACCTAGTGCTAGGTTTAGCAAGTGTGCACCACACCTAACCCACTAGACTCACCTAGGTCAAGCTACCCGTCCATACCCCCCTTAATAGTATGGCTAAAGGAAAAACAAAGTCCTAAACTACTCTAAGTGTCTCTTCAACTCCAATCGACACTTAGAACTAGTCCATCCTTAACCTTATCGTTCATCCTTTGAAAACCAAAACAATTTCCATCGTAGGGGCATGACCACCATGATAGCCCAATCGATCTCCATTACCATGACCTAACTTAATTGCCTCTGTAAAACACACGTTACTCATAGTAATCATGTATTGTCATTAATCACCGAAAACCCAACTAAGGACCTAGATGCTTTCAGTCGTCGATGCAAGGAACTCAACTTGGACCATTTCGGCCCTATGGTTAAGTGGTTGAGGGAAAATATCTAGAGGTATTCTTGGGTTGTGTAATAGCCTTATAAATAAGGATAGAGGTCGTCCAAGACAGCCATCTTTCCCACCTAGTCATTTGCTTAGGCTAGCCAAGGTTAGTTATATATATATATAATATACTCCTATAATTTAAGCATGCCATGGTATCATAAAACTAGAGATTTAGTGTGCGATGCATCATAAAACTAAAGGATCGACTAATCGAAGATAGATAGTTTTTATACTGTGGTCTTCATGCCCATTGAATTAGTTTCAGTAATTAGTCTATATTTAATACTCCATACATGTGTCCAAACATCCGATGGGACAGCGACTAAAGCTTACGAGGAGGAACCAAACACCCCCTAACAAACCTTAGATACCGGATGTATCATGTGTGGCAGATTTGATGAAGATGGTAGACATTTGTTCTTCAAGTGCAAGAATGTATGCAGCCTGTGGAGTGAGTTGTAGGTAGAACATGCCAGAGCACATATGTCATCCATGCTCTCAGCCAAAGGAGTGGTGGATGATATACTAAAACTAAAGGAAGAAACATAACGCCAAGCTGGTGATCATTATCATGTACCTCTGGTGGCGGAGAGGTGTGGAGTTCGTGAAGGACAAGGGTCGAGAAGCAGTGCACAACTAATCAGGTCTTATGCGGAGGAATGGTCATCTCTGAAACAGAATGGTATGGAGCCTGCACCACCCTGACCAAAGTAGTAGTATGGTGTAGGCCACCTGAAGGCTTTGTGAAGCTCAATTGCGATGGAGCCTTTAAACATTGTGATCGTTCTAGGGGGTGAGGCTTTGTGCTGCGTGGTGGTGGAGTTGTCATTAGCTCAGGCGATCATAGGCTGGGAAAGCCTTGGAGTCATTTCACGCAGAGATTATTGCCTGTCTGTAGGCTTGCAGAGAGCTGCTGAGCTTGGGATTCAAAAGGTCATGCTAGAGATAGATGTCATGCTGGTGGTTGAGGCAACAACATCATGAGACTACGATTGTTGCTTGGCAAGTGGTCTAATCTAGGAACTAAAAGACCTACTTTTGTGTAATAATGTTTCGAGAGCAGTGGCTTATAATCCTCGCTCATGTAATCTGGTTGTTCATAGTCTAGCAGCCCTAGGGGCAAGTCTGAGTCCGGATACTGCCTCAGACCGAGATAATATTCTAGCTTGTATTCAGGATCTGGTGGCCAAAGATTGGGCATCAATTATTGCCTAATGGAGATTACTTCCATGTTAAAAAAACAAACCTTAGATTTTATTTGAGCATGAATTAGCAAAATATATAAATAAATAAAAATACTAATTCTAGACATAGATCATGAGGGCGTTGGCGTGTGGTCTAACGGAGCAAACAAATTTGGCCGGCCCTTTTGGGCTTTGTTCATGCACTAGTGGAAGGCGCGCGCCATTGCGCGCGTAGGCAGGTGTAGAGAAGATCTAGAATATGGAGTATATAGACTGTAATAAACAGCTGTAGGTTTTCATAAGTAGCATGGTCTAATTTCCATTCAGAATCACAGCGTGTAATAACCACACAGAAAGAAGGTACTACTGGATTTGTATTTGGAATTGCGACCGAATGTAAACAAGGCGAAGTAAGGTGGTCCTATATGTTTTGAGTTCATGGTTATCATCGCCATTACACGATAAATAGTAACACAGAGCACAACGGATTGAAGCAATATTTGAGTGGAAAGATCTGTACTTAATTTTCTGATAAAAAGAGAAAATAGGCAGGATTTGAGCAGTATTTGGAAGCGTGCAGATAAGCATGTAGTATACATAGTACTAAGAAGTTGTAAAAGTCCATAAACATGTTGTCATTTTCTGTCCTCGAGGCGGCGTTATATATAGAATTATAGATGCATAGGTTTGACATGTGGAGGTGGACTCAGTTGTTTGGTTCTGTGAATCCATACCTGTATAAAATCATAGTATAAGGACGCAAGCATATGTCTGCAAAATTAGATGACAAAAATTCATAATAAAAACTGGAGGCTCAATATTCCCTGGAGAAAGAACCCAATACAGATGTAGGCGAGGCCAAACTGATTCAAAGGTGAAGTGAGGAAAACAAATAGTATAAAACAGCTAAACCCAACACAGATTTAGGCAGCGCCAACTTGATTAGAAGGAACCAGATCATAGGAAAAGAAGAGTAGAAAAGGAAACCTTTTAAAATTTTAGAGGCCTTAGAAAGATATAAATCATGATTTGATGAAGATGCTGGAGTATGAAGGCATCAGAATAGACGTATAATGACAGAGAAAGTTGGATTCATAGTGCATTTGGTAAATTGAATAATAGATAAGTACTCATACACGAGCTAGAATGTTTGTTGTACTTATATTTCTGTAGATGTAACCACAAGCATGTATGACAGGAGTGGTTCCATTTGGAGCATATTAGAACGACATGTTTGTATGAAGAAATTAATTTTGTGAACTAAAGAAGCAAACTCTTAACTTTGCAAATCATGGAGTCCTGGAACGTGGAAAACTGCTCAAACACAAAAACATATTTTTTTTCGGACTCCAACATAGCTGGCTCAAACGTAAGGCTTGAGGCTTTGAATGCTACAGGTAGCATCTTGTTAACCTATTTCTAATGAAATACCATATGTCCATGGAAAGTATCTACGAGGCACTGGGCTACATGGCCATGCACACGATATACAATTATTTAACTTTAGGATTTAACAATTAATATTTAGCTCTAGAATTTAGCAATGAGCTACCTTATTCTAGCCCGCAAGACATCTAAATATAGGCTAACAAAGCTGTAGATGGCCATGGATTTCAGCAACAGGAACGGACATTATTAAATGGGTTAGTGCTACACCAGGCAGACCTAAAGCTTTTGTTTTGACAATTTTGAACATTTACAATTATGATTTACACTTTTGTCGGAGAACCAAGAGATGACCTGCAGCAAAAATGTACCTTCACATTCACAATTTGCCTGGAATTTTTAGATGCTTCGTGACACTGGCCAGACCAGCAACTTCTAGATGATGAAGAGGCATCAGACATCAGCAACGCAATGTTGTTAGTCTAACGAAGCCGGTGAATTCAGACGAGAATGTACAGCACATGTAAATCCAGTAACAGGCACAGAGTATGTTTAGGACAGCGTACCTTAGATTTTTTATCATCTCCTCTCTAATTGTAGCCACTCTTTGTCCTTGAGAGGCACAGTCTTGGGGTTGTCAATCGAAGCAATGGTACCCAGAACATCTATATAGAATAAAAAGATGGTAACAGAACACATATATGCATAGTACAAAGCACGCGCCATCGCGCGCGTGGGTGAACAAAGTATGGCTGTTATATAGGGGAAAAATATATGTTTGGTTCATGGTCTGAAGATCAGATAAAAGTGGTATCCAAATACATAGATAAAGATTCAGTATAGTATATAAGAGACAATGTGTCAACATATGCGTAGAATCATTTGGCATAGAACTGGTCAGTCATGACATAATCTACAGACACTGAATTGTTTTTTTTTTGGAAAATTTCACAAAGGGCGCCGTTTTTTCTGATGAGTCGTTATATGCACAGGCTTGAGATTGTAAGGCGATGATCAAGGTCTCTGACGTGCAAATGTAACCCTTTCCATTTCGCAGAAATGATGCGAAACAACACAGCTGCTTCATTGACCATAGTGGTGGGGCAGCAGGAAGGGGTATGTACTGCACAATAGCTAAATAGGCATAGTTTGAACTGGCAAAACTTCTTAGCATCTTCAATTAGAGAAATTAGAAACTGTCCAATCAAATAAATAATCAAGAGAATGTGGGATTATATCATCGGCCCTATAATTGCATAATTGTTGGTTTGATTTTTTATAGGCAATAATGGGGTAGTTTGAGGGAAATACAGCAATGTCAATTTCAGTTTCAGATTCGCTAGAATCAAACATATATGTGATTTTAGATCCGTATGGCAATATTTGAAATTGTTAATCAGGAAATATATGACATGTAAATCCTGAAGCAATGATTTTTCTTGTTATGTTTGTCGGCAGAGATGAGAAGACAATCCTAACAGAAGATCATTTAGAGAATGTTTGATTTTTCGTCACCTATTTGAAGTAGTCAATTAGGAAATATGCGGGTTGCATTACATCAAAATTCATATGGCATGTAAATTTTGAGGCAATGCTTTTTCTTCTTATCGTTGGCAAAGAAAATCACCCACCGAAGCAGATGGACCAGGAGGACGGAACCAAAACGCATACCTAAGGAGAAAACAAAGATAGAAGTTGGATCCATAGGAAGCTCAAACATAGGCGGCCATTGGAGCCACCCAGACTATTAATCTCTGCCGAACAACAGAAGCTGGTGGTAGCAAAAGTAGATCTCTCTGTGCAGCCCAAATGCACAAATGGAAAAGTAGCAAAAATAACAGTAAACATATCAGTGCCCTAGGAGCAGAAAGCCAACCTTTTCAGTGAAGTTTAAGCCAACCTAGCAGATGAACGTTGATTTCTCGTGACTCCGCTAACTCCCAGTTTATCTTATGGAGTTTAGAGCGTACCTGCATTCCAAACTGAAACTATTGCACGGTTAAAAAAATACAATGAGATCAAATGTTTAGGCAAATTTGATTTAACCATGAAAAATGTATGTGCCTTAAACTATGATCACCAGCAATTGGATTACTGAACTGTAACTGTAGTTTTCAAACTATTTACCTAACTACAACTTCTAGAGAGTGTACATGGTACCATTTAGCACTGACGAGGTACAATGAATTTCATTTTACCGCAGAAGAAATATGAGTTCAGTTTATCGCAAGGGGAAACAGAATATAAATATCCATATTGCAAAGTTATCTTACAGGTTGCAAAGCTATACTCCAGATTGCACGGCAAAGTTCATATTAGGTAAAAGGAAAGTCACATTTCAGATAGCAAAGCTATACTCAGTGTAGTAGGTATAGAGTACGAATCATAGAAGGATGCATAGCTTCAGTTCAGAAATCTAAAGAAAAAAAAATAGAAATACTCTCATTTTGCAGTGGTACCAAGTAATAAATTACCTTGCTAGGAAGCCCAACTGGCTTTACTACTCTGCAGATCACTGCAGGCAGTACCGCTTGGTCCATTGCCCTGCCTGCTTTGTCCCTACTTGCTGCAATCAGACAGTTGGCACTTGCATCGATCCAAAGGCAACACAATTGTCATGGTAAGCCTGTTGCTGAGTCGTCATGAAGGTACACACTGGAAATTTAATGCTAGGACCAAGTTTTTTTTTTCTTATTTACCTTTGAAAGTTTAGCGCCGCTCGCGCCATTGGCCCGGCTGCCTTGCCCCTACTCGCTGCAATGAAACACCTGCCACCTGCATAAGGCAAAATAATGTATAAATTTCTATGGTCACTGAGACAACCATGCATAAGTAACCAGGTGGAGGTCTAATGAATCAGGAAGCGCACATAATATGAGAAGACAAAATTACATATATTACTATAGGTATAGTTAAGGCTTTATGTAAACCGGAATGAGGCGAGGATTGAAGCAACCATGTCCCTTGAACTGAATAATTCCATGTATAAACGGGCGAATCACAATGGCAATGAGAACAAAAAAAAACAGAAGGGAAACCAAATATGTCCCTAGACTGAGCTGAAGGAAAAGGATAGATCATAACAGCGCAGTTTACCAAGTGTATTAGCATAGTGATTTCCATATTATACTGGGAAAAAAAACATCCACTAAATAATCAGGAAGGCAAATGAGGTTTACAAATTCCTGTACTATAGCAGATTGAACCCGGGAAAAATAATTTCAGAATTGCAGGCAGTGTCAGACTATAATGACAAAGACGGCGTACCTGAACATACTCAGTCTTTTTGGGTTCAGATCAACACCAATTATCCTGGACGCTCCAGCAATCCTTGCACTTTCTGTAGCCTACTCATGCAAATATGCAGGGCAATCAGATGCAAATCCACAGTAAAAAAATAACGATTGCTGAAAGCAAGGCCAACATGCAACAGCTCCTTGGACCAAAAAATAACGATTGCTGAACCAAAACCTTCAGAAAGAAACTGGTAAGCCAACATCCGTAGATATATAACCTCAAACATGCATACCCAAATTGGAGTCATGACCACAACTATTACTGCAACTCTTATAAGAAACCACTCCAAACCCACTCATTGCATATACATACCAATAATCAAACTGCAAGAAATAGAAAAAAGCCACACATCACAAATATGGAAAATCCAGTAATGCTATACAACCAATGTGGCATAGATCAAGGCATACCATTTGTCTGATATCAGGATTAGTTGAAGCACGAGATAAAAAAAAGGATTAGTTGAAGCACGACTCAATTTGACCATACAATCTCGAGGATCATCGCTCCATCTGCTGCTTTTGGACAATAATAGTGTATATAATATTGAAACAAATTTATAATGAAAAATCATATCATAGAACCCAACTTCATGTAAACTTATTTAATGCAAATTTGTATGGCTCAGTTAAGTACACCACTCTAATCCACAACACTGGATGGTCCGTCTGGTCATTGAGCACTTGAGCAGGGACTCATTTGAAGAAATATGCTATTAAGAACATGACTGTTGCATTATAAAGATATTTAAGAATTAGTTTTTCCTAAACCTAACTAACAGAAACCTGTGGCACATGAAATCAGCGGGTAAGGCTGCACAGGTGAAAGAGAGGAGGAGCAAGGAAGACAGGCCACGTTCACCTGGGGCTAGTGGCGCCAGATTCGTCGCCGGGCGCCCGTACCTGCGGCAACGCGTGGGGCTTGCTCGCGGCGGGGCGCCGGCAGCCTCCGTGTGTAGACTTGCCTGCGCCGGCGGGCTGCACACTGGCGGGCAGCGGCGGGACCCACCCTAGCCGGTGCGGCGCAGCGGGCGCCGTCGCCCTGCGCTCGTCGAGAGGAAGAGAGAGCGCGGGGATGGAGAGAGGAAGGAGAGAGTAGAGGAAGAGGAAGGGAGGCGCATGCGGAGGCGGCACCCGCGGCGGCGTCGTGGCGACCTGCGGGAGGAGCGGAGGAGGACGGGGAAGAGATAAGGAAGAGGCCTTTTTTTTGCCGGAAGGATCAGAATCGGAAGCCCTGTATATATTGTGTGGCCTAGCTCCGGAGCATAAGCTGCACGACACCGAGAGAAGCAGAGGGAAAGCGGACGGAAGCGACGGAGGAGAAGAAGAAGCCGCTTCCGGCCGAATCCGCTCCGAACGATCACAGGCACACGATGATAGATCGAACGGCCGAAATCAATTGGAGCGACGTGGACGGTGTCTCCTTCTTGGAGTCAATGCGGGCTTGTCTAGGTAAATTTGGCCTAGTATTACAACTTGACCTTATGCAAGTCTTAAATTTGGCACAACAATCGCTCTCAAGTAGTTAGAGCAACTCCAAGAGATTTGTCATCCGGTCATGTATAGTCCCATTTAGATAATTTGGTGTAAAACAAGCCTCCAACAGATTATCTATCTCGCTTTGTAAAAATAGCCACGAGCTATTCCTTGAGTCTCGCTCGTCATAGGCCCCGTTCGCTGGTCTGCAACTTGGCTGAAACTAGCTAGAAAACACTGTTCCGGCTGAATTGTTGTGAGAGAAAAACACTGTTCCAGCTGAAAAAAGAAGCCGAACAAACCGAATATAGGGTAAACCGAACAGGGCCTATGGGCAGATGGGTAGGACAGGATGCACCTCGTCATCATCACATAATGCCACCCCTAGGGATCCAGGCATCCAGCCAGGGGCGGAGCCAAGACGAGCACCTCGGGGGGCTGATCAATAGAGATTTAGAATAAATGTCAAAGATTAATGGTGAAATCACGTTTTTTTCTACCGTAAATATAAAGCAAAATCACTCTCACGGGGCTGCAGCCCCCCTAGCCCCGTCCCCCCCCCCCCCCCCCCCCCCCCGCGGATCCGCCAATGCATCCAGCTTCGCACATGCCGACTTCATCTCTATGCCGCCGGCGCCGCGCTACTGCATAGCGCGCCCGTGTGCATGTCAGGGCGGCGGATCTCTTTTCTTTGCACCCCACAATCGACTCTGTGGCCACATCGAGCTTCGACGAGCAAGCAGTGCGTACTACATCAGCTGCCGCCAAGCAACACGGTCCCAAGGAAGTGCACATGTTCGAGTGGAGCTCTGGTGCTTCCACAACGTTTTAGCTCAGGCCTCAGGCTTTGGAAGATGGTCTGTGACGAGGTGCTCGATGGCTGGCCATCTCGTCCGTAGTGGCGTAGAGAAGCTGGAGGCAGATGGCGTCGCAAACATGGATCTATCGCCGTCGCGAACACAAACGTCATCGATCTGCTCACGCTCGACCCGCACAAGCACACTGCGGCGGCGGCCTATTCTCGTAGTGAGGCATGACGCTTCGACGAGAAGCAAGGCATGCCATGAAGGTGTTCGACGGTGTGCTCCAAAGTGATGCCGTTGCACTTCAATGTAGGCCTGATGACTAGCGATAGGTTAGAAAACAAATAACGAGCTGGTTTTAGAAAAGCTGCTGCAGAACTTTCATACTTCGACAAGCTAAGTTGTTTTGGAGAGCCAGTTTACCTATCCAAATTTACCTATGCTCTTAGAGTTGCTCTTACCGAGACATGGCACAGCTGAATGGTCATCTGCCAACCCATGATAGATGCGTGTCCATGTGTAACTACACTACAACAAACCGATCATTTTGACATTTTCACCATGACAAAGAGTGAGAACAACATTAAATCATCTAGTTTATGACATTAACCTTCTGGCCTTTCTACTTAATGATGTAGAAAAAATTATTGACACAAAAAATGTCATGATGCATGTCGCCAGGCTCTTATGACAATACTTGCTATGCCATAGCGGTTAATTTGCAATGTCATAAACCTACGACACCCATTATATGTCACAAAACATTTTATTTTATTATTTAAAATTTCCTTGCCACGTTAGCTGAGCCTGTGATAAAAAATGTATGTCACAAAAACTTTTGTTGCATTTTTTTAAATATGTTTGCTACGTTGGCGCCATGTGGCCAGCGTGTCCATATAATTTTTAGTTGATGACTTTTCCATTAGACACGAATGAATAAACGAATAAAACAAAAGTTATAGATCTCGATGAGGTCTAAAAATTTGTAGTTGACGACTCTTTTCATTTAAAATCAATTACTATCCCAAGATTGTGTTTGTAGTTCTCATAATTTGAAATTCAAAATTTTGAATTCTTCAATTGAACTTGGACGAAGAAATGACCAAAATCAAAGTTGTCAATTTTGATGAGGTCTATAAATTTCTAGTTGACGACTTTTCCATTTGAAATCATTTACTATTCCAAAATTTAGTTCGAAGTTCTCATATTTTGAAATTTAAATTTCAGATTGTTCAAACAAAGTCAGATGGAGAAATGACCAAAAGAAAAGTTTTAGATCTCGATTAGTTCTATAACTTTGTTGTTGATGACTTTTCATTTGAAATCACTTACTCTCCTAAAATTCTGTTCAGAGTTCTCAAATTTTGAATTTTGAAATTTGAATTTTCTAAACAAATTTGGATGAAGAAATGACCAAAATAAAAGTTGTATATATAGATGATTTATACAACTTTATAGCTGATGACTTTTTTATTTGAAATCATTTACTGTCCCAAGATTGTATTTGAAGTTCTTATATTTTGAAATTCAAATTTGAATTATTCAAACAAACTTGGATAGAATGAGCAAAACAAAAGTTGTAGATCTCGATTAGTTCTACAACTTTCTTTTTAATGACTTTTCAATTTAAAATTATATACGATCCCATAAATGTAACACCCTAGGTGTTTGGCTTCCACAAAATGTGCATTTCATTTCATAAACATGTGCATCATCTATATCATCATGCCATTGTCACTGAAACATGCATATGCAACATTCGCAATTATGTTTGTTTCATACTTGATTGCTTGTGAATGGTAGTAATGAAACATGTGATTGAAACATGAGTTGCTCATACCTTGAAACATGGCAACAAGGTAGTGATATGACAAGTTTAAAATTTCAACAAAAGTCATGAAACATGTGAAACATGGAATTGCAACATTAGAGTAAAATTGATTGTTTTGTTGCTTCATCACATGTGATCATTAGAAGTTGGTGTAGCACTTGTGTAGAGTGGTTAATTAGGGTCTAATACACCTTAACTACGCTTAGGGTAATTGATGGGACATTGTTCATGTGGATCAAAATGACAAAAATGCCCTCTAGTGGAGGTTTGACTTAGAATGATCTATAGAGTGCCACTATTTGACTGATTCAAAAGACCAACCTAGAGACCTTGCATGGCTGTGCACCCTTTACCAAAGTTGTAGCCAATTTATCAAGGAACAAAAGTGGTTTTATGACCAACTCATGAAAATGTGTGGAACAGTCTCAAACATGGCCCACAAGTCAAATTTGGGGTTGAATTCTACACTTAGAATTTTTCTAAGTCCTTGAGACGATTTTCAATTTCGTGTGTCATTGTTTGGAGCCTTGTATCTCCCTAACTAGGCCGAACCAACTCGAGCTCCAATTGACAAAGTTGTTGTACTCACTTAGATCTTCAATTTTGTTAACTATACCATGAACCAGATCACCACCGTTTAGGAGTTATGGATTGTCGAAATCATGCTGTCAGTCATGTCATCGGGCGTCGATTCAGGCCGTTTCAGAAAACCGATAGAGCACGCCGTGGCCGACCGGCTCAGGAGCTGATCACCGCGTGGTGCGCATGCTCTGCCAGCGTCTCCACGTCGCGTGTCCGTGCTCCTGATGAAAGCCAGCGCCTTGCCACTCGCTCTTCATCTCGCTAGTTCACTCTCTGCCATCTCCTTCCTCCGCGAGCGCGGTGATCGAGATGCCGTGGTAGCCGCCGAGCCAAAATCCCCCTCAACCGAGCACCATTGACCGATTCCTCTGAGCCACAGCACCACCGTGAGCTCCTCCACGTCCTTGACCCCACCGTCATCCCATTTTCGCCTCAGGTAGAGCTCACCGTGAAGACGGCTCCATCGGGTCGCCATGATCGCCGCTGGCCAAGCTTGAGCCTCTTACCATCCCCTCTCTCCCTTGCGCTAGGTCCTATGAGTGCTATAGATGCTCGAAGAGTAGGCCACTAGGGCCGTAACGCCGTCGCCTCGCCAGAGCCGGCCAACCCGTGGCCGTGCACCGCCATGGCCGTCGCCACTTCCTTTAGCCACGGAAATAGCTTCAATTGAGGGTACAACTAGGTGCGCATGGGTGAGGCGAACACATTAGCACCGATGGCCTCACCGGAGCTGCCACCGGCGACGTGTTACGCCATCGTCCCTTCTCCCTCCCCTGTCTGTCTCTCTGTCATGCGGGACCCGCGCGTCAGTCGCTGAGCTCAGGCGGGAACCGGCGTGGGCCGCGCCGCTTCTAGGCTACGCTAGCGTTTGCGGGCACATGCGTTGTGGGCCGCCGTGTTCTTTCGAGCCGGCCCAGCAGTAGGGTTAGGGTTTCAAATTTGTTTTGTTTTATTCTTTTTCATAGATTTGAGTACATATTCAAAAATGTGTATCTCTTAATTGATAGATCCAAATGATGTGGTTCCAATTTTGTTGAGTTCATGATAATGTCTAGTTTATATTAAAAATATAATTTATGCCTTGTTCTGTTATGAAAAATGGAGTTGCTAATTATCTCTTTTAATCATGAAGGAAATAGGGGTAATTATATCTTTTTCTATGTAGCTCCAAATAGCATGAAATTTTTATGGTGCACTGCTCATAACATGAATAGCATGTAGTTAAATTTTCATATATTTTGGACACTGTATGTAGGAGTTAGGAAATTCTCTTGTTTGCATGGATGGATCTTGTGGGAATTTTCATAATTTTTCTATAGATCCAGTAAAGGTAAAATTTGGTGAGTGCTATTCTTATGCTAGAATGATGCTAGGAAAAATGTGAAATCTATTGCTTGACACTTTTCATTAGGGTTTCCAAATTATGCTAGAAATAGCCCTGCCATCTGTTATTTTTGATACAGCAAGTTCTGCTTGACCAATTGCTTTGAGATTTTTATGGTAGTCTATGTGAAGCATGAGATAGCTACTGTAATTTTTGTGGATTTTTCTGAATAGTTTTACTATATGTTGCTTTAATCGCCTAATTAACTAAATAAATTAGAAAAGGACATTAAATAATTTATTTAGAGGTTGGCACTATACTTTCTGATGTTCCTCTGATCTGTGCAACAAGTTGGTAAACTTGGTTTGGTCCAATTATGCTTTTGCATCATCACTAAATAATTAATTTAGTAAACCTGTCATTTCTGGATAGATTCTATGTTTACCTTAATTCGATTTGGTTAACGTAAGAATCATGCTTTGATGTTTATAAATGATTTGTATAGAATTTCATAAGCTTTCCAGAATGTCCTCTTGCAACTCATTTGAATTTATAGAACTCTTGTTGTGATCAAATTAAGGAACCGCTCGTTTGCATGTGAAACTTTAACTGTTGATTTAAGTATGCCTTTACTATTCGCTAAGCTTGTGGTAATGTTCCTAGGTGTTAGGCCTTTAACTGAAGATGAGCATCTTTACCTTAGGTTATGCAAGTTAGGTAAGTAGCTCTCATTCTTCAAGTTAAGTTAGATACATGTTTTAAAGTGATTTGAATAGAGCTATTCTTAATCGGTAAACGAGTGTCCAGTGATGTTTCGTTAAACACTTACTGTGATCCATTCATCATGAGCATCATGTCATTCCTTATGCATCTATGATATTTATCTTGTGCATCGGCATGCAATAGGTGTACCGGAAGGTGTGACACTGTTGGAATTTGAGGAACCAAGCGGGGAGCAGCAGCAACCAACACTGGAGGTTCAGGAGGTGCAGCCCTTGGGAGAAGTGCTAGACGAGGTCGCCGTTGAGTGTCCGGATCACCGTCCATGCAACTTTGTGAAAGGCAAGCCCCGGAGCATATTAAGCCTCCTAATTTTTGAAATGCAGTTAAAGTATTATTGTTACATATATATATTGTTGCATTAAGTTTAGGTGTTGGATGCAAACACTTGTTGCATTGGTTATCCAATCCTTGTCTAGATATTGATACCCTGAATCCTATGTAGCTCAGGTTCGCGTAGTGCTTAGCCCTGCTTAAACGCGGTAGAAGTCAGGTGATTTCCTATCACCTGCGAGATATAGGAATATGCATGTGGCACGGTTGGCTATATTTGCTATCATGGAAAAGAACCTATCTTAAATTGAAATGAAGACCGAGCGGAGGCTTGCCGGTTTGTAGTGACTCCGTCTGTGTTGCTTAAGGACTGAATCTTGGAGCCTTTCCTGTTCATGTTGAATGCATGCCTCTCTCTTAGTTGGTTGTGTCCGAAGACCGACCGCGAAGCCGAGTAGCTCAACTCAGGCCGGGAGTCGATAAGTATAAAGTACGCCTCGAAAGGGAGCCATAGGTGTGAGTCCAAGGGCAGGTGATTTAAAAGTCCTGATCGTCCTAGTAGAAGGGTAATCCCTAAGAGCGCTGGCGCTAATCAAACCCGCGAAGTTGGTTCCTGAGTTGTCCCAAAGGTGACCCATGGCTACCCTTGCAAAGTATGCCAGGGTGAGAGTTAGGAATACCCCCTCAGCTGAGTTGTAATTCGATTCGAGTCACCGTCTCTCCCGGTTAGTGAGAACTTGACGGGCTTATCTCTAAAGTAGATACACTAAATAACATAATGGTTTGGAAATAATGATATGATGATGACAGCCTTATTATACCTGCTATGGTTAATATTGTTTGCTCCTAATAAGTGAGTGCTCTAGTATAGGTGCAAATGTAGTGGACAGGTAAATGATGATAAACTTGATGCTAAGTTATATTTGGTCACTATATTCATATGCTCTTTTATGCAACTGTGTCCAGCTAGCCCACCTCATAAGCCTTGCATGGCCCTTGGTGTCTTTATTTCTGGTTTTGATGGGTAAGTCTAGCTGAGTACCTTCTCGTACTTAGGGTTTATCTCCCACCTGTTGCAGATGACCAGTTCTACATTGGTTGCTGCAAGTATTGCCTTCTCCCGGCTGGGGATAAAGACTAGACCGTTGGGCGCGGTCTCTCCTAGTTCTCGTACCTGAAGATGCTTTTGTGGGACATAACTAAGATATGGCAATGTATTTGAAACTATGAAGGTATGTACTAAACTATGTTGCTTCCACAAGTTTGAACTTGGTTTGTAATATTTTATTTGAACTCTGATGGATGTAATCCGAATGCTACTTGTGAAATGTTGTAACGAATAATTTGTTGTGTTGAATCACTATGGTCTTGGTTTGTATGTCGAGAGTTGGTTGAAATCCTTCATGATTTCTGGACTACTGGAATTATGGGAGCTTAAGTATAGGAATTTGATCACTTCGGTGATTGTTTTTGTACTTACGTTCTTATGATTTGGTTGGTTCTATTACAGCTGGCATCAGAGCAAGATTCGACACTAAACATGTCATTTGTGTATTTAAAACAAAAGTATTTGTGAAAATTCTAAATTAAGTACTAAGTATTGCCAGTGGTCATATCCTTTATGCCCAAATAAGGACTCTTAGGTGGCTTATTAAAGTACTAACTTGGGGTTTCCTACTTGTTTCTATTTTGTTGTCCATACGGCGTGCTATTGTATGGATGCCATCCGCTTGGATGGTAATGTATGGATCAAAATACCTCTACGCTCTAGTAAGTGGGAGTTGTGAGAGCATGATCATCCAATCGTCGGTCTAGGGGAGAGTAGTTGTGGTTGCTCGCATACTTACATGTTCGATCATGTATCTATGAGAGTACTTAAGTGTGGGTATCTCTGTCGAGTAGCTATGATACTAGAGTATATGCATCGGGGGATGTATGTACGAAAGTATTTAGTGTACTGCTTACTTTACATGCCTTTTTGGGAAATTATTGGGCTGAAATAAAATTTTCTATAGGTACACTAACAACGTATCATTGTAGATCGACTAGCTACCGTATACGAGAGAACGTATGTATGCCACTGTATATTTTGCTAGCCTTTAAATTTTTCTAGGTTTGTGAGGACGTATGGATCGTGCATGCATCATGTTCAAGCATACATGGCATTTCTTGCATTACTCCCTCCTTTAAAATATGATGGTCTCGACTAATTAAATTTTGTATCCCTTAAATGATTCTCCCCTTACATTGCAACTTTTTGCTATAGATGGCGCGCACGAAATGCACTGCTTGCAAGTCTACTGGAGGCAGGGCGCCTTGTCACCGGTTAGCTCCTTGTGAGCCCTGTCTGGAGCCTACTGAGGCAGAAAGGCTAAGGGCAGAGCTAGCTCGGGTGACTGCTGAGAGGAGTGCGGCTCAGCACCGTTTGGAGCAAGTAACATAGGAACAGGATCAAGAAACCCTAGAGGTTCAGAGGTTGACAATTGCTCACAGCAACTGTGAGCGCATGTTGATTCACATGCTGAACCAATGGAATGAAGCATGGCACGAAGAGAATGTGTTGAGAGCGCGACAGGTAGAACTAGAGCAGCAATTGGTAGCTGCCGAAGAGTACAATGACCATCTCCATGAGGAGGTTCACCTGTTACACAATCAACTTCACCCTCTCCTGCCCCCTGATGATGAGAATGACAATGAGGATGAGATGGGCTCTGGTGTCATCATGGCTGAGGATGATGATGACATTGAGATTAATGGACCTGAGGATGTTCCACCTGATGAGAAGGAAGATGAGGAGTTAGAATCTGCTAGTGATGAAGATGGAAGAGAGATCTTCGACACTGACTCCAAGGATGATGCGTAGTTTAGCTTACTACTTAGCTAATGCGCTAGAGCTAGTCTTTTGTTGATCCTCATGCATGAACGAGTAGCTTGTAATAAGTTAATCGTTAGGATGTAATATCGAACCCTATGTTATCTTGGATGTAAGTTTGGAACCTCTATAGCTTGGATGTAACCTATCAAACGTGTTATGCTCCATGTATGTGAGCCTTTGATAATTTCCGTCTATGCGGTCTATCGATCTCATTACTGGTTAAGTTCATCGCATTAATGTGTCAATTGATGCGCTTGATGAGTTGTGTGATTGTGATGGATGATTGTGCCTCTGTTGATAGTATAAATTCATTCTCTCTATTGGAGTCAGTTTGGCATAATTATACAATTCTTCTACAAAATTTCCACATCGTCAGTGCTCATTAGCTATACATTTTGCAGATGGCTTATAATCTTTGTCGCGGTCGTAGCCTTGGAGATGAGGAACAACCACCTCCTCCACCGCCCACACCAGCTGAGCTAATGCAAACAGTCATTGAAAGTCAGCGCATGCTAGCTGAGGCTATGCGCCAACTGGCTAACCGTGATGACCGACATGTCCGCTAGGGACTCAAGCCGAACCAGTATAGCAGCTTTAAGGACTTCATGGACACAAAGCCTCCTATCTTTAGAGAGGCAGAAGAACCATTACAAGCTGATGAATGGTTGAGTATGATAGAGCAAAGGTTCAGATTGCTCCGTTTGATAGAAGGTATGAAGGCCTCGTATGTAGGGCACCAGCTCTAAGGTCCTGCAGGCATCTGGTGGACCCATCATAGGACCACCTTCCCTGCAAATGTTGATGTAGTTTGGGACCAGTTTTAGGAAGCTTTCAAGGGACATTTTATCCCTCCTGGCCTCATGGCCATTAAGCATACCGAGTTCATGAAGCTAACTCAAGGCAACAAGAGTCTTACTGAATATCTCCAGGCATTTAACAACCTGGCGAGGTATGCTCCCGAGTTCATTGATACTGACACCAAAAGAATAGCTAGTTTCAAGAGGGGACTTTCCCCTAAACTGATGAAGTCTATGGGCAACTGCAAGTGTGTCACCTTCAATGAGTTTATTAGTGACACCCTAACTCAGGAGAATAATGATAAGGTATATGCTGCTTCTAAAAACCGTAAAAGAAACTTTGAGGCAGGTGCTTCTCAGTCTAAAGCACTAGTGGTGTCCAAAACCCAATATCGTCCACCCAATGCTAATGTCCAGTACCGCCCACCTCAGAAGAAGAATCAAGCCAAAACTGGTTTCTACAAGGGGTACACAGTTTCCTTGCCAAAAAATACCTCTGGGCAGGGCAGCTCCAATGTCCCACCAGCAAACAGGCCATGTTGGAACTGTAACAAGCCTGGTCACTGGGCTAGTACTTGTCCCTATCCTCCCAAGTAGAATGCTTAGGAAAATGTCCGTCAGGGGCGTGTTCACTACACTACTGTGGAGGAAATTCCTACTAGCGAAGTGGTCACCGCTGGTAAGTTCCTTGTTAATGATCACCCTGCAGTTGTGCTCTTTGATTCTGGTGCTTCACATTCCTTTATGAGTTCTACTTTTGCATCTATGCATAAGATGAATGTGATTATAATTGTCAAGGGTGGTTATTGTATTAGTGCTGCTAGGAATAATATCCTGACTAACCAAGTAGTTAAAGATTAGAGATTGAGATTGGGGATCGAGAGTTCCTTACGAATCTTGTAGTTCTACCAGGGGTAGGAATCGATGTAATCCTAGGGATGAAGTGGATGAGCGGGAATGGAGTGTTGATCGATACATCAACCCGTGTGGTAATGTTGAGGGATCCTGTGGATAAGAAGGGTTTTCTAGTGTAGTTACCTCATGATATCGCTATCCACAATATAGCCAATGCTACCCTAGCCAAAGCCATTGAGGATATACTGGTTGTCTGTGAGTTTCTAGATGTCTTCCCTGATGACTTGCTTGGATTACCTCCAGACCGTGAAGTAGAATTCAAGATAGAACTCATTCTGGGTATGGCTCCTATTTCTCGAAGGCCCTATACAATGCCGTCCAATGAGTTGGCTGAGCTAAAGATTCAGTTAAATGAGCTATTAAAGAAAGGTTTGATTCGGCCTAGTTCTTTTCCTTGGAGTTGTCTGGCTATCTTTGTGAAGAAGAAGGACGAGTCTCTGTGCATGTGCATGGATTATCGCCCCCTTAATCCTGTCACTATCAAGAACAAATACCCTCTTCCTCGCATTGATATTCTGTTTGATCAACTCTCCAAAGCTAAGGTATTCTCCAAGATCGATTTGAGGTCTGGCTATCATCAGATCAAAATTTGTCCTAAAGATATACCTAAGATAGCTTTCTCTACTCATTATGGCTTGTTCGAATACCTTGTCATGTCTTTTGGGTTGACAAATGCTCTGGCACACTTTATGTACCTGATGAATTCGGTATTCATGCTGGAATTGGACAAGTTCATCATCGTGTTCGTTGATGATATCCTAGTATATTCTCAGAATGTAGAAGAGCATGCCAAACATCTGAGAATTGTTTTAACTCGATTACGTGACAACCAGCTTTATGCTAAGTTCAGCAAGTGCAAATTCTAGTTGAACAAGATACCTTTTCTAGGTCATGTGTTATCTGGAGAGGAAATTTCGGTTGACCCTACTAAGGTGCAAGAAGTCCTAGAGTGGAAGGCACCTACTATGGTCACAGAAGTCCAAAGTTTCCTGGGTTTGGCTAGCTATTATCGTCGCTTTATCCCGGATTTCTCTAAAATCACCAAGCCCATGACTCTACTACTTCAAAAGGATGAGAAATTTGTGTGGACTCTGAAGTGTGAAGAGGCTTTCCACACTTTGCAGACCTTACTAACTTCTACTCCTATATTGGCATAACCTGACATCAAGAAGCCTTTTGATGTCTACTGTGATGCATGTGGCACCGGTTTGGGGTGTGTTCTTATGCAGGAGGGCCGAGTCATTGCTTATGCTTCGCACCAGCTTCAAAAGCATGAAATCAATTATCCTACCCATGACTTAGAGCTAGCTGTGGTTGTTCATGCCCTAAAGATTTGGAGACATTACTTGCTAGGTAATGTGTGCAACATCTATACTGACCATAAAAGTCTCAAGTACATCTTTACTCAACCCGAGTTGAACATGTGTCAACGACGATGGTTAGAATTGATCAAAGACTACAACCTTCAAGTGCACTACCATCCTGGCTAGGCCAATGTGGTTGCTGATGCCTTAAGCAGAAAGGCCCATTACAATTCCTTAGTTAGTGAAGACTTTCATCTGGCACACCTCCTTCATCCTATAGTACTCCACAATATCACTGTGGATTGCTCTCTTAGAAGTCAAATTATCGAACTCCAGAAGACTGATGTGGGTGTGTTTCATATCAAGCAGAAGATGAAAGATCAGGAGACCAAGCACTTTAGGGTCGATGACAAAGGAATTCTCTAGTTTAATGATAGGCTTGTAGTACCCAAAGACAAAGAACATAGAAATCAAATTATGGCGGAAGCCCATTCTTCTAGATTGTCCATCCATCCTGGTAGCAGTAAAATGTATCAAGATCTCAAGCTGTATTATTGGTGGACCAAGATGAAGAAAGAAATCGCAGCCTACGTGGCAAGGTGTGATAACTGTTGTAGAGTCAAGGCTATTCACATGAGGCCCGGATTATTGCAGCCACTCTCTATTCCTAGCTGGAAGTGGGAAGAAATTGTCATGGATTTCATTGTTGGGTTACCCACTACCAAAAAGGGTTGTGATTCCATCTGGGTTATCGTAGATCATCTAACCAAATCCGCTCACTTTATTCTAGTCAAGTCTACCTATGACCCTCACAACTATGCTGATATTTATTTTCAACAAGTGGTACGTCTCCATGGTGTACCCAAATCCATTGTTTCAGATAGAGGACCGCAATTCACAGCTCGCTTTTGGGAATGCTTACATCAGAATCTTGGCACTCATCTAATCCACAATTCTACCTATCATCCGCAAACATCAGGACAGACTGAGCGTGTTAATCAAATTCTTGAAGACATGCTTAGAGCTTGTCTTATCTCTTGCAAAGGCTCTTGGGAGGAATGGTTGCCTCTCGCTGAATTCCCTTATAACAACAGTTATCAAGAGAGTATCAAAATGGCTCCTTTCGAAGCACTTTATGGCTGCAAGTGTAGGACTCCTTTGAACTAGGTGGAACCCGGAGAAAGAAGATTCTATGGTATTGATTTTGTAAAAGAAGCCGAAGAGCAAGTCCGAACTATATAGAAGAATATGACTGCCGCTCAGGCTAGACAAAAGAGCTATGCTGACAAGAGAAGAAAACCTATTGAGTTTGAAGTAGGTGACTATGTTTATCTGAAGGTATCCCCTATGAAAGGAGTAAAATATTTTGGAATCAAAAGGAAACTTGAGCCTCGATATATTGGACCTTACCGTATTATCAAGAAAAGTGGAAGAGTAGCCTATAAACTCAATCTACCACATGAAATGGGAGCTATATTCCCGGTATTCCATGTGTCTCAGCTGAAGAAGTGTCTCTGTATTCTCGAGGAAAGAGTAGCTACGAGGAGAATCCACTTGAAATCTGATCTTTCTTATGAGGAGAAGCCCGTGCGAGTTCTAGATACTCAAGAAAGGGTGACTCAAAGGCGAGTAGTTAAGTTATACAAGGTAGTTTGGAGTAATCATAGTGATCGGGATGCAACATGGGAGCGGGAAGATTATTTAAAGGAAAATTATCCGGCTTTCTATACTGATTGGTACGCTTTCCAAATCTCGGGACAAGATTTTTCTAAGGGGGGAGGGCTATAACACCCTAGGTGTTTGGCTTCCACAAAATGTGCATTTCATTTCATAAACATGTGCATCATCTATATCATCATGCCATTGTCACTGAAACATGCATATGCAATATTCACAATTATGTTTGTTTCATACTTGATTGCTTGTGAATGGTAGTAGTGAAACATGTGATTGAAACATGAGTTGCTCATACCTTGAAACATGGCAACATGGTAGTGATATGACAAGTTTAAAATTTCAACAAAAGTCATGAAACATGTGAAACATGAAATTGCAACATTAGAGTGAAATTGATTGTTTTGTTGCTTCATCACATGTGATCATTAGAAGTTGGTGTAGCACTTGTGTAGAGTGGTTAATTAGGGTCTAATACACCTTAACTACACTTAGGGTAATTGATGGGACATTGTTCATGTGGATCAAAATGACAAAAATGCCCTCTAGTGGAGGTTTGACTTAGAATGATCTATAGAGTGCCACTGTTGACTGATTCAAAATACCAACCTAGAGACCTTGCATGGCTGTGCACCCCTTACCAAAGTTTTAGCCAATTTATCAAGGAACAAAAGTTGTTTTATGACCAACTCATGAAAATGTGTGGAACAGCCTCAAACATGGCCCACAAGTCAGATTTGGGGTTGAATTCTACACTTAGAATTTTTCTAAGTCCTTGAGACGATTTTTAGTTTCGTGTGTCATTGTTTGGAGCCTTGTATCTCCCTAACTAGGCCGAACCAACTCGAGCTCCAATTGACAAAGTTGTTGTACTCACTTAGATCTTCAATTTTGTTAACTATACCATGAACCAGATCGCCACCGTTTGGGAGTTATGGATCGTCGAAATCACGCTGTCAGTCGTGTCATTGGGCGTCGATTCAGGCCATTTTAGAAAACCGACAGAGCATGCCATGGCCGACTGACTCAGGAGCTAATCACCGCATGGCGTGCATGCTCTGCCAGCGTCTCCACATCACGTGTCCATGCTCCTGATGAAAGTGTGGCAGAACCTCCTAAGTTATAGGGCCCACATGCACCTGTCACTGTTCGACGACTTTTGACATTTATGCATATGTTTCCAATAACTTAAAAAGACTGTCGGGTGTCCTCGGGGAACCCCGAATCATCCACGATTTCTGAGTAGGATCACGTTATAGAGTCATTGCAGTATTACAACATTTATTCAAATATCAAAACCAGAGTAAAAACAGCAGAAGTCTTACGATAACATAGTTTACAAACCTTACAAACTAAGTTCGATAATTATTACAAACCATAGTAGTAGTGGAGTGGCATAATTAATATAGACATATCACACAAAATAAACATCCTACCCAAGGATCACACATTTACTTCTCATCGTCAGATCGAACGATAGTCATGCAACACGATCCAAAATAGATCTGCTCATGAGGCTCACCTGCAACAAGGGGTCAACGAACCCTGAGTACAAAAGTACTCAACAAGACTTATATGAAATATTAACTGATAAACTCAGTAATGCAGGCTCAGGGATTCAAGGTATAGCTTTAACAATGATCAAAGTTCTTTTGCGTAAAAGCTCTTTTAACAACATTCTTTATATAGAAAACTTCTCAAGAATTATATACAAAGCTGACACGATCCGCACTGAGATCATGAAACTTCATATCCAACACCTTCACAAGCCTTATTCAAGTTTCGGTTATTAATTCTACGATGATGAACAGTGAGTTGAGTCTCTATAACCGAGGAGCAACGACGATTCGAACCGATTAAGCCCAGCTGGGGATTCTAGACCACACGACATATGCAGGTCCCCGACTCACATATATCAACCTACCCTCGGATCCTCTAAAACAAGAACGGGTCCGCGCCACCCGAGAACACAGTACTCCACCATTCCAGCCTATGGCTACGTGGGTACACGCTATTCCCGCCATCTCTCCACTCCCAGTGCGCGAGTAGCCATTCTCGTAATAGAATTGCCAAGTTCAGGCTTACCGGAGTATGTGGTTAGTACTACAAATTCTCACCTCATACAATTCAACAACGGACGTGCCTTAATCGACACAGGCGGAAAGAACCCGCTCACAAGACCTCCATGTCTTGTGGCTCACACACACCGAGTCCGCCCGGTCTAGATTTATTACTCCACATTCCCATATCACATGCTAACAATATTGACTAATGTCCCATTTAAAACTTGCAGGTGGCAGGGGGTCACCCGACTTTCATCGTTCTACGCATAGCTAAGCAAAACTAGGCATATACGAGTTTAAAACTGGTAATATGGTAAATATGGAATAACAAGGGTGGTAATGCACCAATTAGGCTCTTACTTAACTCCTAACCACTTAATGCAGTAACGGAAAGCAAAAGCGAAATTAATTTGTAAAACACAAGGTAGGGTTGTATGCATCCGGGGCTTGCCTTCGTTGACGGAAAAGTCCGGTTCCTGCGACGCTTCACAAGTATTCGATCCGACCTCAACAAACGGATAAACTTCTTCCACGACTTGATTAACTACCACGTGTTCACCTTCGTTCACTACACGTAGTAACAATGCCATGTTCAACATGATGCGGAATACTAAATATGATGCTCGATGATGGATACAAAAATTAACAATTTGAATACAACTTTCCTTCGCGGTACAGTTGCAAGTCAAACAAACTAAATCTTTATCGTAACACATACATCAATTGCCAAGGATCATTATCAACTAATGACCTGAGGTCATCACTCAATCCAAAAGTCCAAACAAAAACCTAAATCATTAAAGGTTACTATTTGCTTTTATGAATTAATTATTTAATTCAAAATTATGAAATAAATCAACTTATTCTAATTGAGCTCAAAATTTTAGTACATGTTCATTACATGTTAACTAAGTGGCAAAATAAATTTCATAATTTTTGGATAAATAAATAAGCCTAGAAAAATCATGGAAATCCATTTATGAATTAATTGAGCAATTTTTACCACATTTAAAAATTACTGAAAAACATTATTTCATATTTTTCTTAAATACTATACATCACAGAGAAGTCACTCAAAAATTTTCATAATTTTTGGAGCTCTAAATAAATCTACACAAAAATAACAAAAACAGATGCTATTCATTCAAATCTGAAAATAGAAAAAATCATTTTGAACGTTGAGTCACTGACATGGTGACCCCACCTGTCATCTTCTACCTCACGCTTTGACTACGGTGATGATGGCGCTGACCGGCGATATCTCGCTGTCGGTGAGTCCAACGGCGACGGCCAAGGTACCTACACCCTCCCCGAGACTAGGCGCATCCATTTTAAGCACAAGCCTGACTAACTATGGACTAGACCGAGCACTACGTCGGCCATGGCGGCCACGACGGTGCGGCTACGCTACGCCGGTGAAATGAAACCGAAAACGGGGAAACAGAGGGCATGGGAAGGTCCAGTAGCTCACCACGAACATGTTGGAGCAAAGAATGGGACCGGATGAGCTACGATGACACGGGTCGACGTTGACAGGGTTCACGGCGGAGCGATCTTCAACGACGGCGATGCTCCGGTAGCTGTGGTGGTCAAAATGAGAAACCAATGGGTCACAAAGCACTACATCATTGCAGCGAAGCTGAAGCAAGACTCGGCAAGGGCAGGGACTCACCGTAGCGCGCTGGCCACGGCGACAAGCTCGACGGCGGGGCTGCC
Organism: Miscanthus floridulus; assembly: GCF_019320115.1. Lineage (NCBI taxonomy): Eukaryota > Viridiplantae > Streptophyta > Magnoliopsida > Poales > Poaceae > Miscanthus > Miscanthus floridulus. The sequence continues at coordinate 147,136,412 of NC_089584.1, forward strand.
GGCCGTGAGGAAGAAAAGCGCCGAACAGCATTTCCCGATGATGGCAAGCGACCAGGGCTAGTTATTTAGGTGCGCAAGGATGAGACGGAGCTGTGACAAGCTTATCAGCGACGGTGAAGCACTACGGCATCGACACGAGCTCGCCGGAGTTATGGCCGTGGCGTCGGAAAAACAGAGCAAGAGAGCGGAGGCAAACGGCAACGGCCAAGGCTAAGTAGAGCGGCTCAGAAGTGCAAGGAAGTTGCGCTGTGGCCTTCACCGTGCCAGCGCGATGTCAAAGACGGCCACGACCGCACCTAGAAGCAAACCGAAGATCGCCGGCCATGTAGCTAGGGCGGTGAGTACTGTTCACCGAATTTACAGATTTGTCATTCGGTTTCAAATTCAAATTACTCCCAAATTTGTATAGCAACTCAAAAATCTCCAAAAATAAAAGTTGTTTAAAATCAAAAGTTCTACAACTTTGCTTTTATAACCAACCCCTAATTCTATCTAGATTTTGAAATGATCTTTTAAATTCAAATAGGGGATATTTAACGAATTACGCCTTTATGAATTACTCAAAAATTTTTCTAAACAACTTGAAAAACTCCAAAAACAAACTTTGTATCACTTGCCAAGCTCTACACTTTTGCTTTTGGGCTCAACCCCAAAATATGCTTAGATTTTGAAATAGATTTTTAGGGTAGGGTTTAAATGTTGAAAAGCGGGGTTTTCTGGAAAAATTCAAAATCCAAACAAATATTGAACTTGAGTCAAACAATACAATTCAATATTCATTACACAATTGTAAACTTGTTTTAGTAAATGTACATCAAAGTTTTCACCAAATGCCAAATGCTTTGCAATGCATATGATGACATGTCAGATTTTAATATTTAAACACCCGAGGTGTTACAATCCTTCCCCCTAAAAGAAATCTCGCCCCGAGATTCAAAGCCATAGGGTAAGTAATGGAAAAGGAAATGTGTCGCGAGAACACATACAAAATCTGTTCATAAAACAGCTGAGGTTCCTTTACAAAACACAACTTGTAGCAACCGAGCACAACTAACACTACTCTATTCTATATTAACGCTAGAAATTCTGGAAACTTTTCTAACAAGTAATCTTCTGATTCCCAAGTAGCTTCCTCTTCTGAATGTTGATTCCATTGTATCTTATAGAACTTGATTGTCTGTCTTTGAGTAACACGATCTTTCTGATCTAACACTCGGATAGGATATTCGGAATAAGTTAAATCCGGTTCTAGTTCCACTCCTTCAACTTCAACATTCTGTTCAGGCACTCGGAGACACTTCTTCAATTGAGAAACATGGAACACATCATGCACAGCTACAAGATGTTCAGGTAATTTCAAGCGATATGCCACTTTTTCATACCTCTCCAAAATTTGATATGGTCCAATGTATCGGGGTGCCAACTTTCCTTTAACACCAAAACGGTTAACTCCCTTCATTAGTGATACTTTCAGATATATAAAATCTCCTTTGTTGAATACCAATGGTCTCCATCGTCTATCCGCATAACTCTTTTGGCGGGACTGAGCTATCTTCAGATTACTCTATATTTGCCTAACCTTGTCTTCTGTTTCTTTCACAAGGTCAACTCCAAAGAATCTTCTCTCTCCTGGCTCAGACTAACTCAACGATGTTCTGCACCTACGACCATAGAGTGCTTCAAATGGAGCCATTCTAATGCTTTCCTGATAACTATTGTTGTATGAGAACTCGGCCAAAGGTAAGCATTCATCCCACTTATTGGAATAGTTAAGGACACAACACCTTAACATATCTTCAAGTACTTGATTAACCCTTTCAGTCTATCCATCAGTCTACGGATGATAAGCTGTACTATATAGAAGTTTGGTACCCAATGAAGAATGCAATTGTTTCCAAAAGTTGGAGACAAACTGTGTACCCCTATTTGACACAATAGTCTTGGGTACTCCATAGAGACTCATGATTCTTGCTAAATACATCTTGGCATATTGGATCATAGGATATATTGTCTTGACTGGAAGAAAATGTGCTGACTTAGTGAGTCGATCTACAATAACCCATACTGAGTTAAATCCCTTTGATGTCTTGGGTAGACCAACAATAAAGTCCATACTTATGTCCTCCCACTTCCAAGATGGAATAGGTAATGGTTGTAACTCACCAGCAGACCTCAAATGTATAGCTTTCACCTTTTGACAAGTATCACACTTTGCTATGTATCTAGCAATCTCTATTTTCATTTTAGTCCACCAGAATCTTTGCTTCAAGTCATGGTACATCTTGTTACTTCCCGGATGGATTGATAACCTAGTAGCATGTGCCTCATCTAGAATTGACTGCCGCAACTCGGGAACTTTTGGTACCACCAGGCGATCCTTGAACCACAACACATCTTCATTGTCAATACTAAAGCATTCCGCTTTTCCATTCTTGACTCTTTCCTTAATATGGGCTATACCCTTGTTTTCCTTCTGAGCAGCAATAACTTGATCTCGAATAGTGGCTTCAATAATTATGTTGGTCCAACTTCCTTGTTAAATTACTTCTATATTCAACTTTTCCATTTCTTGACATAAATTCAAACCCATTGTTCTCACTGTCAGACAATTGCAATAACTTTTGCGACTGAGAGCATCTGCAACCACATTTGCTTTACCGGGGTGATAATGGACTTCCAAATCATAATCCTTAATCAGTTCTAACCATCTTCTTTGTCGCATGTTCAACTCTGACTGAGTAAAGATATACTTTAAGCTCTTGTGGTCTGTATACATATGACATATATTACCAAGCAGGTAATGCCGCCAAATCTTCAGAGCATGAACCACAGCTGCTAACTCCAAATCATGAGTTGGATAGTGTTCTTCATGTTGCTTAAGTTGCTGGGACACATAAGCAATGACTCGGCCTTCTTGCATCAACACACATCCAATACCAATACCTGAAGCATCACAATAAACATCAAACGGCTTCTTGATGTCAGGTTGGACTAATACTGGTGCAGTGGTTAACAGTCTCTTCAAAGTCTAGAAAGCCTCCTCACAATTTGATGACCAGACAAACTTAACTTGGTTCTTCAACAATTCAGTTATGGACTTTGATATTTTTGAGAAATCTAGAATAAACCGATGGTAATACCCTGCCAAACCCAAAAAACTCCAAACTTGATGAACTGTGGTTGGCGGTTTCCAATCAAGCACATCCTTCACTTTGCTTGGATCAACTGCAACTCCTTCGGCTGACAAGACATGTCCAAGAAATTGCACTTCCTTAAGCCAAAAATCACACTTGCTGAACTTGGCATATAGTTGATGTTCTCTCAAGCGGGTCAGAACAATTTTGAGATGTTCCGCATGTTCTTTCTTATTCTTGGAATATACTAAAATGTCATCAATAAACACTACTACAAACTTGTCTAGCTCAGGCATGAATACTGAGTTCATTAGATACATGAAATGAGCTGGAGCATTTGTCAAACCAAAAGACATTACCAAGTATTCATATAATCCATATCTTGTGGTAAATGCCGTTTTGGGAATATCTTCAGGCTTTATCTTGATTTGGTGATATCCTGACCTCAAATCTATCTTGGAGAAAACTTTAGCTTCGGCCAATTGATCAAAAAGCAGATCTATCCGAGGTAATGGATACTTATTCTTGATGGTCACTTCATTCAATGGACGATAGTCGACACATAACCTCAAAGTCTCATCTTTCTTTTTCACAAAAATTGCCGGACATCCCCAAGGTGAAGAACTAGGTTGGATAAACCCTTTCTCAATCAATTCTTGTAACTAAGTCTTCAACTAGGCCAATTCCTTAGATGGCATCCTATAAGCTCTCCAAGAAATCAGAGCTGTTCTAGGTTGTAACTCTATATTGAACTGTACATCCCTATCAGGTGGTAGACCGGGTAAATCTTCAGGAAACACATCCAGAAATTCACACACTACCGGAATATCTCTAATCTCTTAGACAGCAGTTGCACAAATCTTGCTCACTGATCTTCTTAGGGTTGGAAGTTGGATAAGAAGTTGAGAATTACTATCAGGCAAACTCACTCTTAAGGTCCTATTCAAAGCATCTATAACAGCCTTATGCTGATACATCCAATTCATTCCCAAGATTACATCTATATCCTGATCCTTAAGGATAATCATGGTAGTGGGAAAAATATGCCCACCTAGGTTTACGGGTACCTGGTATACCATTTCCTTAGTACATAGACGTCCCCCAAAAGATCTATATGGCACACTCTTTTTCTTTTTGAGCTCCTTATGTTGCCGATACTTTGATTCTGAAGCAATTGCAATATTTACTGCCTCATGGTAAGTGACATTGGTGCAAGTGGTCATCATAGTCTGCAACTTGGTATTCAGGCCTCTCATAAACCACCTCTTCTTCTTGGCATCAGTATTGACATGTTCGGATGCATATTGGGACAGATGATTAAATCTTCTCACATACTACATCACGCTTTGATCTCCTTGTTTCAAAGCAAGGAATTCATCTAGCTTCATAGCCATCACTCCTTCAGGAATATAATGGGCTCTGAAGGTTGTACGGAACTCAGCCCAAGTTATTGGAATGCCAGCTGGTTGCATAGCCACTAAGTTTGCCCACCAAGCACTTGCTGCTCCTCTAAGTTGTTGGGCGGCAAACGTAGGTTTCTGATACTCCGTGCATGGGATAAGGTGAAATTTCTGTTCCATGGTTCGAAGCCAGTTATTAGCCTCCAATGGTTCATCTGCCTTGGTGAACACCGGGGGTCTTGTGTTTGTAAAATCAACATATGTAGCCTCCTGTCGGTTATGGTGGCATCCACGGTTTCCGTACATCTAATTCTGATTACTCTGAGCCATCTCATGAAGTAAACGAGAATTTTCAGCTGTCACATTGACAAGTGCAGTTATAGCATCAGCTAAATTGGTTGGAACTGGTGGCGGATCTAGAATACCGTCCTCATCTTGTGAAGTTCCTAGAATAAACGAACCCCGTGTACGACGCATTTGCTCATAACAAACCAAACTTTATTCACATGTCTTTATTGAATTGTATCAAAGCTTACTCTAGACACATTACATAGAGTTTACTAATGTACAAACAAACCCACGAGTACGAAAATAGAACTACATAACTTAAACTAAAGCTACTATTATACAACTCTACTCTTTTCCTCAATTTCCTCAAACTTCAGGCTCGGTATCCATTCCGGAATTATTACCGCCTTCATCATCACTTTCATCAATCATTACTAATTCTTCAGGATCTTCTTCTTCTTCCTCTCCCGATTCATCATCATCGGCAAGGATGACACCGGGGTCCATGGCATCAGCTTGAGGCTCATGATTCGGATTTAGTAGATTGCTAAGCCTATGAACCTCCTCATGTAGATACGTATTATGTTCTTCTAAATCTTCTACATAGAATTCTAGCTCATGAGTTCTAGCTCTAGCTACATTTTTCCTGTGCCAAGCTTCATTTCTTCCTTCCACCGTACGAACTAACATGCTTTCGCAGTTCCTATGCGCGGTGGTGAGCTGCCTCAATTGACCCTGTAATTCTCCTATTTGTATAACATCCAAAGCCCTATCTCTCATAGATTGTGCTAACTCCATAGAAACCCTCAGTATCTCTGCCTGGGGATCAGGCCTAGAGCTGCTACTGCTAGCACCATCATTTCTAGGGGCAAGTTGGTGACAAGGAACTCATTTGGGTCCGGTGGACTTACGGGGCGTCATCTTGGCACGAGTCATACTGTAGGAAGCCAATTTAATCCAAGTAAGACCATTTGATCAAAATCCAAAAAGTAGCTAAGATGGATTACATTCCTCAAACCAGACTCACTACTTAACTCCAGACTAAGAGGTGAAGGAAGTAACAAGTGAATTATTCCTGATGCATGAATCGTTCTTACGAACAAAAACAGCAAAGTTTATAATACACATAAACAACATTTGTTTTTATATAGGGCATAGTATGATTACTACTCCACCACACAAAACCTTTTTAATCCAATAGGGAATGGTGAGAAAGAAATAAGATAAGTCAAAAGCAATTTAGACCAAATTAACAAGTTAAATTTAGTCATCCAAATCATTTTGAAGTTTTTGTAAAACAATACAATAAAAACCTTGTAACGATCGCTCTGATATCATTCTGTGGCAGAACCTCCTAAGTTATAGGGCCCACATGCACCTGTCACTGTCCAATGACTTTTGACATTTATGCATATGTTTCCAATAACTTAAAAAGATTGTCGGGTGTCCTCAGGGAACCCCGAATCATCCACGATTTCCGAGCAGGATCATGTTACAGAGTCATTGCAGTATTACAACATTTATTCAAATATCAAAACTAGAGTAAAAACAGCGGAAGTCTTACGATAACATAGTTTACAAACCAGTTGTTTCAAACCTTACAAACTAAGTTCGATAATTATTACAAACCATAGTAGTAGTGGAGTGGCATAATTAATATAGACATATCACACAAAATAAACATCCTACCCAAGGATCACACATTTACTTCTCATTGTCAGATCGAACGATAGTCATGCAGCATGATCCAAAACAGATCTGCTCATGAGGCTCACCTGCAACAAGGGGTCAACGAACCCTGAGTACAAAAGTACTCAACAAGACTTATCCGAAATATTAACTGATAAACTCAGTAATGCAGGCTCAGGGATTCAAGGTATAACTTTAACAATGATCAAAGTTCTTTTGCGTAAAAGCTCTTTTAACAACATTCTTTATATAGAAAACTTCTCAAGAATTATATACAAAGCTGACACGATCCGCACTGAGATCATGAAACTTCATATCCAACACCTTCACAAGCCTTATTCAAGTTCCGGTTATTAATTCTACGATGATGAACAGTGAGTTGAGTCTCCATAACCGAGGAGCAACGACGATTCGAACCGATTAAGCCCAGCTGGGGATTCCAGACCACACGACATATGTAGGTCCCTGACTCACATATATCAACCTACCCTCGGATCCTCTAAAATAAGAACGGGTCCGCGCCACCCAAGAACACAGTACTCCACCATTCCAGCCTATGGCCACATGGGTACACGTTATTCCCGCCATCTCTCCATTCCCAGTGCGCGAGTAGCCATTCTCGTAATAGAATTGCCAAGTTCAGGCTTACTGGAGTATGTGGTTAGTACTACAAATTCTCACCTCATACAATTCAACAACGGACGTGCCTTAATCGACACAGGCGGAAAGAACCCGCTCACAAGACCTCCATGTCTTGTGGCTCACACACACCGAGTCCGCCCGGTCTAGATTTATTACTCCACATTCCCATATCACATGCTAACAATATTAACCAATGTCCCATTTAAAACTTGCAGGTGGCAGGGGGTCACCTGACTTTCATCGTTCTACGCATAGCTAAGCAAAACTAGGCATATACGAGTTTAAAACTGGTAATATGGTAAATATGGAATAACAAGGGTGGTAATGCACCAATTAGGCTCTTACTTAACTCCTAACCACTTAATGCAGTAACAGAAAGCAAAAGCGAAATTAATTTGTAAAACACAAGGTAGGGTTGTATGCATCCGGGGCTTGCCTTCGTTGACGAAAAAGTCCGGTTCCTGCGACGTTTCACAAGTATTCGATCCGACCTCAACAGATGGATAAACTTCTTCCACGACTTGATTAACTACCACGTGTTCACCTTCGTTCACTACACGTAGTAACAATGCCATGTTCAACATGATGCGGAATACTAAATATGATGCTCGATGATGGATACAAAAATTAATAATTTGAATACAACTTTCCTTCGCGGTACAGTTGCAAGTCAAACAAACTAAATCTTTATCGTAACACACACATCAATTGCCAAGGATCATTATCAACTAATGACCCGAGGTCATCACTCAATCCAAAAGTCCAAACAAAAACCTAAATCATTAAAGGTTACTATTTGCTTTTATGAATTAATTATTTAATTCAAAATTATGAAATAAATCAACTTATTCTAATTGAGCTCAAAATTTTAGTACATGTTCATTACATGTTAACTAAGTGGCAAAACAAATTTCATAATTTTTGGATAAATAAATAAGCCTAGAAAAATCATGGAAATCCATTTATGAATTAATTGAGCAATTTTTACCACATTTAAAAATTACTGAAAACATTATTTCATATTTTTCTTAAATACTATACATCACAGAGAAGTCACTCAAAAATTTTCATAATTTTTGGAGCTCTATATAAATCTACACAAAAATAACAAAAACAGACACTATTCATTCAAATCTGAAAATAGAAAAATTCATTTTGAACGTTGAGTCACTGACATGGTGACCCCACCTGTCATCTTCTACCTCGCGCTTTGACTACGGCGATGATGGCGCTGACCGGCGATATCTCGCCGCCGATGAGTCCAACGGCGACGGCCAAGGTACCTACACCCTCCCCGAGACTAGGCGCATCCATTTTGAGCACAAGCCTGACTAACTATGGACTGGACCGAGCACTACGTCGGCCATGGCGGCCACGACGGCGCGGCTACGCTACGCCGGCGAAATGAAACTGAAAATGGGGAAACAGAGGGCATGGGAAGGTCCAGTAGCTCACCACGAACACGTTGGAGCAAAGAATGGGACCGGATGAGCTACGATGACACGGGTCGACGTTGACAGGGTTCACGGCGGAGCGATCTTCAACGACAGCGATGCTCCGGTAGCTGTGGTGGTCAAAATGAGAAACCAATGGGTCACAAAGCACTACATCATTGCAGCAAAGCCGAAGCAAGACTCGGCAAGGGCAGGGACTCACCGTAGCGCGCTGGCCACGGCGACGCGGGCTCGACGGTGGGGCTGTCGGCCGTGAGGAAGAAAAGCGTCGAACGGCGTTTCCCGATGATGGCAAGTGACCAGGGCTAGTTATTTAGGTGCGCAAGGATGAGACGGAGCTGGGACAAGCTTATCAGCGACGGTGAAGCACTATGGCATCAACACAAGCTCGCCGGAGTTATGGCCGTGGCGTCGAAAAAACAGAGCAAGAGAGCGGAGGCAAACGGCGACGGCCAAGGCTAAGTAGAGCGGCTCAAAAGCGCAAGGAAGCTGCGCTGTGGCCTTCACCGTGCCAGCGCGACATCAAAGACGGCCACGACCACGCCTGGAAGCAAACCGAAGATCGCCGGCCATGTAGCTAGGGCGGTGAGTACTGTTCACCGAATTTACAGATTTGCCATTCGGTTTCAAATTCAAATTACTCCCAAATTTGTATAGCAACTCAAAAATCTCCAAAAATAAAAGTTGTTTAAAATCAAAAGTTCTACAACTTTGCTTTTATAACCAACCCCTAATTCTATCTAGATTTTGAAATGATCTTTTAAATTCAAATAGGGGACATTTAACGAATTACGCCTTTTTGAATTACTCAAAATTTTTCTAAACAACTTGAAAAACTCCAAAAACAAACTTTGTATAACTTGCCAAGCTCTACACTTTTGCTTTTGGGCCCAACCCCAAAATATGCTTAGATTTTGAAATGGATTTTTAGGGTAGGGTTTAAATGTTGAAAAGCGGGGTTTTCTGGAAAAATTCAAAATCCAAACAAATATTGAACTTGAGTCAAACAATACAATTCAATATTCATTACACAATTGTAAACTTGTTTTAGTAAATGTACATCAAAGTTTTCACCAAATGCCAAATGCTTTGCAATGCATATGATGACATGTCAGATTTTAATATTTAAACACCCGAGGTGTTACAGAAAGCCAGCGGCTCGCCACTCGCTCTTCATCTCGCCAGTTCACTCTCTGCCATCTCCTTCCTCCACGAGCGCGGTGACCGGGACACCGTGCAACCGCCGAGCCAAAATCCCCCTCAACCGAGTGCCATTGACTGATTCCTCTGAGCCATAGCACCATCGTGAGCTCCTCCACGTCCTCGACCCCACCGGCATCCCATTTTCGCCTTAGGGAGTGCTCACCGCGAAGGCGGCTCCACCGGGTCGCCATGACCACCACCGGCAGAGCTCGCACGTGGCCGTGCCGCTCGAGCCTCTTACCGTCCACTCTCTCCCTTGCGCTAGGTCCTGTGAGTACTATTGATGCTCGGAGAGTAGGCCACTAGGGCCGTAACGCCGTCGCCTCGCCGGAGCCGGCCAACCTGTGGCCGTGCGCCGCCATGGCTGTCGCCACTTCCTTTAGCCGTGGAAATAGCTTCAATTGAGGGTACCACTAGGTGCGCACGGGTGAGATGAACACATTGGCACCGATGGCCTCGCCGGAGCTGCCATCGGCGATGTGTTACGCCGTCGTCCCTTCTCCCTCCCCTATCTGTCTCTCTGTCGTGCGGGACCCGCGCGTCAGTCGCTGAGCTCAGGCGGGAACCGGCGTGGGCCGCGCCGCTTCTGGGCCGCGCTGGCGTTTGCGGGCGCATGTGTTGTGGGCCGCCGTGTTCTTTCGGGCCGGCCCAGCATTAGGGTTAGGGTTTCAAATTTGTTTTGTTTTATTCTTTTTTACAGATTTGAGTACATATTCAAAATGTGTATCTCTTAATTGCTAGATCCAAATGATGTGGTTCCAATTTTGTTGAGTTCATGATAATGTCTAGTTTATAATAAAAATATAATTTATGCCTTGTTCTGTTATGAAAAATGGAGTTGCTAATTATCTCTTTTAATCATGAAGGAAATAGGGGTAATTATATCTTTTTCTATGTAGCTCCAAATGGCATGAAATTTTTATGGTGTACTACTCATATCATAAATAGCTTGTAGTTAAATTTTCATATATTTTGGACACTGTATGTAGGAGTTAGGAAATTCTCTTGTTTGCATGGATGGATATTGTGGGAATTTTCATAATTTTTCTATAGATCCAGTAAAGGTAAAATTTGGTGAGTACTATTCTTATGCTAAAATGATGCTAGAAAAAATGTAAAATCTGTTGCTTGACACTTTTCATTAGGGTTTTCTAATTATGCTAGAAATAGCCCTGCCATCTGTTTTTTTTTATACAATAAGTTCTGCTTGCCAATTGCTTTGAAATTTTTATGGTAGTCTTTGTGAAGCATGAGATAGCTACTATAATTTTTACGGATTTTTCTGAATAGTTTTACTATATGTTGCTTTAATCGCCTAATTAACTAAATAAATTAGAAAAGGACATTAAATAATTTATTTAGAGGTTGGCACTATACTTTTTTATGTTCCTCTGATCTGTGCAACAAGTTGGTAAACTTGGTTTGGTCCAATTATGCTTTTGCATCATCACTAAATAATTAATTTAGTAAACCTGTCATTTCTGGATAGATTCTATGTTTACCTTAATTCGGTTTGGTTAACGTAAGAATCATGCTTTGATGTTTATAAATGATTTGTAGAGAATTTCATAAGCTTTCCAGAATGTCCTCTTGCAACTCATTTGAATTTATAGAACTCTTGTTGTGATCAAATTAAAGAACCGCTCGTTTGCATGTGAAACTTTAACTGTTGATTTAAGTATGCCTTTACTATTTTTGGCCTAGTATTACAACTTGACCTTATGCAAGTCTTAAATTTGGCACAACAATCGCTCTCAAGTAGTTAGAGCAACTCCAAGAGATTTGTCATCCGGTCATGTATAGTCCCATTTAGATAATTTGGTGTAAAACAAGCCTCCAACAGATTATCTATCTCGCTTTGTAAAAATAGCCACGAGCTATTCCTTGAGTCTCGCTTGTCATAGGCCCCGTTCGCTGGTCTACAACTTGGCTGAAACTAGCTGGAAAACACTGTTCCGGCTGAATTGTTATGACAGAAAAACACTGTTCCAGCTGAAAAAAGAAACCGAACAAGCCGAATATGGAGTAAGCCGAACAGGGCCTATGGGCAGATGGGCAAGACAGGATGCACCTCATCATCATCACGGAATGCCACCCCTAGGGATCCAGGCATCCAGCCAGGGGCGGAGCAGCACTTCGAGGGGTTAATCAATAGAGATTTAGAACAAATGTCGAAGATTAATGGTGAAATCACGTTTTTTCTACGGTAAATACAAAGCAAAATCACTCTCACGCATGCCGACTTCATCTCTATGCCGCCGGCGCCGCGCTACTGCATAGCGCGCCCGTGCGCATGTCAGGGCGGCGGATCTCTTTTCTTTGCACCCCACAATCGACTCTGTGGCCACATCGAGCTTCGACGAGCAAGCAGTGCGTACTACATCAGCTGCCGCCAAGCGACATGGTCCCAAGGAAGTGCACATGTTCGAGTGGAGCTCTGGTGCTTCCGCAACGTTTTAGCTCAGGCCTCAGGCTTTGGAAGATGGTCTGTGACGAGGTGCTCGACGGCCGGCCATCTCGTCCGTAGTGGCGTAGAGAAGCTGGAGGCAGATGGCGTCGCAAACATGGAGCTATCGCCGTCGCGAACACAAACGTCATCGATCTGCTCACGCTCGACCCGCACAAGCACACTGCGGCGGCGGCCTATTCTCGCAGTGAGGCATGACGCTTCGACGAGAAGCAAGGCATGCCATGAAGGTGTTCGACGGTGTGCTCCAAAGTGATGCCGTTGCACTTCAATGTAGGCCTGATGACTAGCGATAGGTTAGAAAACAAATAACGAGCTGGTTTTAGAAAAGCTGCTGCAGAACTTTCATACTTCGACAAGCTAAGTTGTTTTGGAGAGCCAGTTTACCTATCCAAATTTATCTATGCTCTTAGAGTTGCTCTTACCGAGACATGGCACAGCTGAATGGTCATCTGCCAACCCATGATAGATGCGTGTCCATGTGTAACTACACTACAACAAACCGACCATTTTGACATTTTCACCATGACAAAGAGTGAGAACAACATTAAATCATCTAGTTTATGACATTAACCTTCCGGCCTTTCTACTTAATGACGTAGAAAAAATTATTGACACAAAAAATGTCATGATGCATGTCGCCATGCTCTTATGACAATACTTGCTATGTCATAGCGGTTAATTTGCAATGTCATAAACCTACGACACCCATTATATGTCACAAAAAAAATTTATTTATTATTTAAAATATCCTTGCCACGTTAGCTGAGCCTGTGATAAAAAATTTATGTCACAAAAACTTTTGTTGCATTTTTTTAAATATGTTTGCTACGTTGGCGCCATGTGGCCAGCGTGTCCATATAATTTTTAGTTGATGACTTTTCCATTAGACATGAATGAATAAACGAATAAAACGAAAGTTATAGATCTCGATGAGGTCTAAAAATTTGTAGTTGCCGACTCTTTTCATTTAAAATCAATTACTATCCCAAGATTGTGTTTGTAGTTCTCATAATTTGAAATTCAAAATTTTGAATTCTTCAATTGAACTTGGACGAAGAAATGACCAAAATCAAAGTTGTCAATTTTGATGAGGTCTATAAATTTCTAGTTGACGACTTTTCCATTTGAAATCATTTACTATTCCAAAATTTAGTTCGAAGTTCTTATATTTTGAAATTTAAATTTCATATTGTTCAAACAAAGTCAGATGAAGAAATGACCAAAAGAAAAGTTTTAGATCTCGATTAGTTCTATAACTTTGTTGTTGATGACTTTTCATTTGAAATCACTTACTCTCCTAAAATTTTGTTCGGAGTTCTCAATTTTTGAATTTTGAAATTTGAATTTTCTAAACAAATTTGGATGAAGAAATGACCAAAATAAAAGTTGTATATCTAGATGATTTATACAACTTTATAGCTGATGACTTTTTCATTTGAAATCATTTACTGTCCCAAGATTGTATTCGAAGTTCTTATATTTTGAAATTCAAATTCGAATTATTCAAACAAACTCGGATAGAATGAGCAAAACAAAAGTTGTAGATCTCGATTAGTTCTACAACTTTCTTTTTAATGACTTTTCAATTTAAAATTATATACGGTCCCATAAATTTGTTTGAAGTTCTCATATTTTGAAATTCAAATTTTGAATTGTCCAAACGAACTCGTATGGAGAAACAACCAAAACCAAAGTTGTAAAATGTCAATGAGATCTACAATGTTTTTGTCGATGACTTTTTCATTTGAAGTCATTTATGTTCCTACATTAAAGTCTAAAGTTCTCGTATATTGAAATTCAATTTTTCGAATTGTTGCCCCAAATTCTAAGCCTATTCCAATCCTTGGCCCATTCTCATCCTTACCTATTGCATATTTTTTCTATTCAAGTAAATTTACCTAAACAAGCCCGAACGGCTCCTCCGACAGAACCAACGTCCACGTCGCGCGGAATTCCTCCCACCGTCGGATCTGCCATTCAATGGATGAGATTTGTTGAATTAGATTTTACAGGGATCAGCTTCTTCAGCTTTTACTTGCCACCTGCAACTTTTCATCAGCTTCTATTTATCTTGCTGGGCTCCTAATGAGAATCCAGGAAAACAAAATAAATATCCAACTCATGATTCTCCTTCCCGACCCTTCTCAAAAAAATCTCGCCTCCTCCCGTACAGGTTGCCTCACCGCTTCCTCTCTCTCGCTCCCGTCTCCCTCCTCCCCCGATGCGGGTGGAGTGCCGGCGCTCGCGGCACGCGGTGCAGCGGCCAGCCCCGTGAGGCCTGCTGGTGGCCGTCCCCGGTCACGGAGCGGCGCGGGTCGGCCTCGCCGGTGGCCGCGGCGGCGGATCCCCATGCGCTGCCTCCTCCTGGCGGTTTGTAGCCACTCCACAAAACCCTAGGTGCCTCCTCCGGCGGTTGCGGCGAGGCTCACGGCTGTATCTCACCGAGGCTGTGCTCGTGGGCGTCCCCAGTGCTGCCTCCTCCCACTGGTAAGAAACCCTACCTGCCTCTTCGGCGGTGGCTCCGAAGCTCACGACAGCAGGCAGCAGCAGCCACGTGCGGGGGCTGGCCTTTTGGGATGCCCCTGTTCCAGGGATTTCTTTGGTATTTCTTTTTAAAATTTTGGGTGAATCGATGTATAGTATATGGAGGCCAATCCATTCCCTTGGCAGGAGATGTTTCCAAGAGACTGATGTTCAATCTATGACATATCGATAGGTAAGCTGTGAGTCAATTTTTGATCGATTCTTCTCGTTCTCGATTCTGATAAATATGCATGTGTAAATCTTCCACTTGCAGGTCGTTCATACATGGGGAACTGCATACTCAATAGCGGCTGAGGCCATCGGCTGCTGGCAGGTAAAGATAGGCTTACATTTGGCCCTTTCGGTGTGGTTTACTTTTATTTATAGATAGATTTCCTATAATGTGTGGCTCCTTCTTGATCTTTTGTTGGATTCCCATTTTTCCCTGTAGAGTGCACGTCGTCATCTACCAGGTTTATAGGGACAGGCTAAACAAAAAAAACAGGCAATTAGTGACTCCCTCTTTTGTGCGCCAATAGTTCAACTTAAATTTCTGGACAAAGCACTTTGTAGGTCCCTGCAGGTGTGAGATTGGTACATGTATATTTCCTCGCACTATGGATGGCCACGTAGTAATAGACACATGATGAGAATTTATTGCTGCTCCTTGCTATGCTTCTTGCCAACAATTTGTAAGGTAAAGTACATCTACTTGATTTTAAAATCCTTTTATGAGTCTACTATAATGATGGTTACATTCTTTCATGATTCTATGACAGGTATACTGCTTTCTTAGATGTAGCCTTTGCTACTTGGTGAAATAAAGAAAGGCATCTCTTCCTCTAATGGTAATTAAACATACTGCTTGCTCAGAAATTAGTGAGCCTATAGGTGCCACACAGAGCTACGTGACCCCATGTATTATATATTCTAATATAATTAGCTACCATTGCCAATTTTGTGAGCAGGTATGTGATCAGAAGTAAATTAACGGGCCTCCTCACTAATATATTCGAGTATGCTGATGTAGTTATGCATCTACAGGTGCCTCTCCAAAACATAGTTATCGACACCAAATATATGATATATCCATCAACAAGGGCTGGTCTGTTGGCCTTACCTTGCTGTTGGACATTCTTTGAGATTTCTAATTTTTGGGTTAACCATACAATCTGGCTCGTGGCAAGTCAATGTATCTGGATTTTGTGTGCTCATGGTTGGAGAACTAAATAAGCTGCAGTTACAGGTTATGAAGTTCAGGCCGACAATGGGTCCAGCAAAGGTGTGCATGGGGATTGAAATGATGCCATGTCAGGTGCTCGTCTTGGTTCCCAAAGTTGCATTTCTTTTTCACCTTTGTGATGCAGAACTGCCAACTAGCCTAGTGGTTAGAGTACCTGAGTAGCACCCAGCAGACCTGGGTTCAACTCCCCGTGGGAGCGAATTTAAACAGATCTACATTATTAAAAAAATAAAAAAGGCTGGGGTTTCCCTTGCTGACTTCGGTCAAAAAACAAGCATTATCTAAGTAGTGGATGCTTCCTGCACTTTTAGTTGCATTGTTTCTCTTGATGTTTACTTCAGTTTCTACATATATTATGATTTAGGAATATCTCAAGCTGCTGACTGAGTTGTGCGGATCGTTAATGGAATGATTTATACTTCTCCGCCTTTGTTTCCAACCAGAAATTTAGATGAATACTGATGTCAGTTTTTGCGCTACCTTTCCTTCTTATGATTACTGGAACTATGCAGCTTGCGTATGCAGGGTGGTGCGACTTTCGCGCTACCTTTCCATCTTTTGATCACTGGAATAATGCAACTTGCTGTAGGTTGACATTTTTTTTAGATGGCACTTTCTTTGTTCACTTGGACACCATAACAATAACAAAAAAAAAAGTTTTGTCACAACATATGCAAGTGTGTTTCTTCTATGAGTATGGTAAACAATGCCAGTATTAATTGTACTTACAGTATCCACTATTTTTTACCCCTATTGGTTCTTCTCTTTGAAGCTTTTTGTATAGATTTTAGGCCCTTTCTGCAGTTCATGTTTCTCCTTTTTCCAATAAAAAAGAATTAGCCGTTGTTCGGTTTAGCTGCAATGCTAACTTGGAACGATTCCCACTCAAAATGTTTGCCTAATTTACATAATCTTAGATGACCTAAAATAAATCCTGCCCACATTGCTAGCTAGCCAAACAGGCCCTTAAGAATTTTCTCCACCTACTATGCCTTACCTGACAGATCTTGGGGTTAACCTTCGTTTCTTTGTTTGCAAAATATCAGGGAGTAGTGGATGGAGCTCTTTCTGTGAATTGTTGATTTTAGAATGTACCAGGTAATACAAGCCATCCATACTTACTTTTCCACTTATTTACTTACTTTTCCACTTATTATTTTCTGGTGTTTCTGTCCTTCTACTAAAATGATATCTGTTGTTGCAACTTGATATGGGTCAGCCTACATATGACTGCAGGATTGCATGACATTTAGTCACTGTACTATCGGAAACACAAAAATGTGGAGTTGTAGTGGAGGTTGCTGCTATAGATTAGCACGCATTTTGTAGGCCTTCCCTTGGTGTATTACTGATTGAGTAGAGTACTATATTCAGATATATGATTCTACCATAAATGCTCCATCTCTGATCAGTATATGTGATTTTCAAATACATAATTTTATAACATAAAGTTCACACTTAGTTCAGGTTAACCATACTCTATTTTTACTTCAGGATTTTAGTTGCAGACCATATTAGAATTTTGGTTTATTACTTTTACTGAAGCGGCATCTTTTTTTTTAAATTGTTTGCCCAACAATACAAATACCAGTGTTGTTTAAACACCAGTTAGGTACATCCAAACCATTCTAATTATGGCCTAATTAAGATGACTTGTTGAAAAAACTGACTTATGCGTTCCAATAATTTCTCCACCTGTCGTGGAACGTACGATATTTTCCCAGTAATTTTAGAAAAATGAGTGAGAAAGTATGCAGCATATATTGTTTCGGATACTCAGTATTTTTTTTTCCAATATTTACCTGTACAACATATAATGCGTTTGTCAACCTTAGAGCACGCTCTTGATTTTAATTCATCACTGCCAATTGCAAACCTAGGTTTACTCAACCTTGATGCCTTCTGTGCAACAAAAATATGAAATATGCCTAGCCTAAAATTATGTGGTTGTAGATTAACTCTACTTTGAATAACATAGAGTAGGATGTCCATTTCTAGATTGCTCTTGAATATCTGAGATGATGGATAGTTTGTTCATGACTTACAGTGGACACCTAAGGAAGGGGAAACCGGACAGCGTTTTTTCAGGATGGACAAGGTGTTAGCTTCCTATGCTACAAAACTCTCAGATTGTTGCCATCTGAAACTTTTTTACGAAAGATTTTTTTCTCTTATTATTGTCTATTGGACGCCGACAATACATGTTCTAGGTATTTGCATGTAACTCGCTTTTCTTTTCGGACCTATGAGCTCTGATTGTTGCTAGGCAAGCAGATGGAGAAATGGTGGCAGCAAGGACAGCCAGATAGGACAGTATGATGAGTTCTTATTTAACCCAACCACTTCAATTGTGTAATTCTTCTTGGCAGACATGATAAAATGTAGGAATGGATTTATTTTTTCGTTCATTTAATATGTCTTCATTGCTTAGACACAAATGACATGCTCTATTGTGCCACCATTGGTGTTGCATTTCTGTAATAATATAATCCTGTTTCTCAGTTAACCTTTGCTGAACAAACGTGCATTGCTAAACATAGTGTATGCACTGGCCTTGATTATTTCTTATGTCATTGTAAGGTTTAGTTCTTAGACTACTGGATAAAGGAGAGGGACACAGAGCGCGCGAATGCGCGCGCCTTTCTACTAGTAAGGTACATTGTGAAAGTTCAAACAGACTCGAATGAATAAACGGCCAAAACAAAAGTCTAAAAATCTGTAGTCGATGAATTTTCCATTTAAAATCAATTACTGTCCCAAGATTGTGTTTGATGTGTGAAGGAGAAGAAGACACCTCTGGTTGGAGAAATGGATGATTTTACGTTTGCGTCACTTGATTGTTGGACTCCGGGATTTGTTTATCCAAAACCGTCCGGTTCGTTTTATCCTAGAACGATATTGTATTACTTCTATACAAATCTTCATGAGGGTTATATTTTTGTAATTTTTATAAATAAAGGTATTAAAAAAATTAAAACTTTAGCCACGCCATACAACCGAGTACTCCACGTCAGTATCGTCGCTACATCATGATGGCTAAAGTAGAAATCGAGGATAACTAACTGTACATAAGACCACCCATCATCTGTAATTAGCAATAATAACGTAGCGAAGCAATTGTCCACGAGATTCTTGGGTACAACTAGTGTGTGTTGCACACTGAACAAACTCTTCTATTATATATTTATATATAAAACAAAATAGCTTAATGTCTTCGATTCAGAAACAAGCTCAAGCAGGTTCATCAACACAAATATATACAGTACTCCTTTCCATTGACGATTTTAACTTTGGGGCGGCTGCGTTTGCCTCGCCTTTGAACACGTGTCTCACCCACCATGCCAGCAAGCTCAGCAGGGCACCAAAATGCCTTGGGCACAGGCCAACTGCGATCCAACAATTTGCACACGATGTAATGTCTGTGGCAGAAGAACAATTTGCACACGATGTAATGTCTGGCAGAAGTTCAAGCATGCGCGACATTGAAACTTCACAATATGAATATGATGATGTATTTCAAATTCAGAATACCTGTTTGAACGAACACTCTTGTCTCCAAAAATAGTCCAGTCAAGCAGGGCAGCAGATTGATAATAACTAGCATGGCCTACTTCAGGAACAGACCTGTCAAACGTATCAAAGGATGGATTTAACCAAAAATCATGGTTGAAGCAACCTGTTTTAACAAGATTCTAAAACGAATTGTTCACACTAGTCTTGCAGCCAAGTGCAAGCTCTAAGCCTGAACATGTTAAAAAAAGCCACTTAATTCCAGAAGGAAATCCAAACATACCGCTTTGTCTTAAAATATGCCAAGACATCAAGAATCACATCCCATGATAGGTACGGAGGTCTAGTTCTTTGCATGTCATAGAAGCTCATGCCAATAAATTGCCCGTCAAGATCAACGACAGGCCCTCCAATAACAGCCTAACCAGGTGGACATGGACAGGTTGTCATTTGTAATGCCAAACAGATATGTAACTTAACTACAACCATGTAAATAAAAGCAACAAAAAAAAGGAAAATAGTAATCAACAGCAGTACCTTGGTGATTTTACATGTGGAGTACTGTAGCAACTTGCAATTCAATTCCCCAGCCTGTTCATATGTATTCCTCTTGCAGCCATTAATATGCCTGATTTTATGCAGTGCCCTACAGATACTAATTAACGAAGATGATTATGCCTCCGATGTTCAATATCTATTGGATGTGGAGAACAGAAATCCTTGACACTGACTAGAGCAACATTGTAATGTAAATTATAATGTTGTAATGTCCCTTCTCTGATATGTTTGGTTGGAAGCAACACTTTAATCTGTAAAATGGTGTAGTAAACTTAAGCAGTACCATACTACAAGAATAAGGATCAATAAGAGTAGTTAGTAGCACCAACCCTTAAGTCTTCAAGAATCTTCTTGTCATCAACAAAATCTGACAGTAAGCTAGCTGACGTCAGAATACTTGTATATCCATTCCATTCAATAAAAAAACCGTGCATGCAAAAATCCTTTTTTCCCTGCATATCACATTGGCTATTAGTTAGTGATAAACAAATATAAATATGAAACAGTTAAATAGCACATTATTGTAAAATCACCATAGCATGAAGCAAGTGCAACAACGTTTTGAGATATGTTACAAGAAACTGTTTCGCTGAGTTCACTCCAGACACCACTGCCATATTTGTCGCCAAAAGTATCTTCAAAAGTATTGACTAAAATCATGCCATCTGCTTGAAGATACATAGTACAATTAGCTGACAAAGGTGCGGCATAGCTGTAAAAAGAACATATGAAAAGTCAGAAATTTCACAACTGTTGACTCACCAGACATATCTATTGGTGGCTTTGGATGACCTGAGAAGTCTAAATCCTCAAATGGATCATCAATAAGAACATCACTATTTCCTGGTGCAGTAAAGTCAAGTTATTGGAACTGACATTTGCTAATACTGACTAGTGATTATCATGTAATAATCACCACAAAACTCAGTACATAATATCCAATTGTAAATTTTAGAATCTGATGACAGCCTG
Organism: Miscanthus floridulus; assembly: GCF_019320115.1. Classification (NCBI taxonomy): domain Eukaryota; kingdom Viridiplantae; phylum Streptophyta; class Magnoliopsida; order Poales; family Poaceae; genus Miscanthus; species Miscanthus floridulus. The sequence goes on from NC_089584.1 coordinate 147,157,498, forward strand.
AGTGACAAATCAGAAGTGGTTCTGCATGAAAATACCCAGAAACAAAGTGTAACAGTGTTACTGGATTAACACTAACATATGAAAGTATCAAAGTATAACTGTAAGAGGCGGTACTTATTATGAATTACAAATGTAAAACCATTTGATCCGTGACACAAGTCACCGAATTAATGAAACATGATATGGCACACTGTAGCTGCTCAAATAAAGCTGTAAAAACCATGTGCAGAAATAAAAGGAAGAACCAGCAGACCAGAAATCAATGACTTGGTTGTCTTTCCTCCACTACTGCAAGTTCTTTTCTTCTCCAAGCTTCTTGCGAGATCAGTCCTCTTAATATTCAAGCTTGTGACATCATCAGTTCTTTTATTCTTCTTCAAGCATCTTGTTAGATCAGCACCACTGTTCTCAAGTACCAGTGTCTCACCAGTACTGAAGCAATTTTGTTTTTTTTTAAGAAAAGGCAAAAATGTGGGTCAAAACCAGTAAACCAACACTGCAAAATCATCACACCTATTAATTCAAGTGCCCTAATAAAGGTTTTATGTCAAGGATGATGGATCTTGACCTAACACAAGCTTTAGTATGAGGCCCAGAATCAACTTAAAAGCTAAACTAACAAAAAAAGTGAAACACCAACTTTGGATTTTCAGTAGGGCCAACCGACCAGGGGCTAAAAATGGTAGCCCAATAAGCTCATTTCATTGCTCTACTATGGCCCTGGCTTATGGTCTCGCCTGATCTATTTTAGTTTTGTTGCACAAAACTGTATTTAGGAACCTGACAAGTTGCTGCATTTATAATGTATGTCACCAAGTAAAGAGTGTTCCCTCTCAAAACTTGATGCCAAAAAAAAAAACTACGAAAGTAACATCAAGTAACTGTTTTCAAAAAAAGGAACATCAAGTAACGATCTAAATTATTGCCGCCTCCCACCACCCAACCACCACCAAACACACGGACACACAAGTTGTTTGGAATACAAAACAGCTCACCTTTTATGTCATGACGAGGAGGGGGGCTAAATTGGGATATGAAAGAGAGGGTGAACCAACAATGGTCAAACATACAAAATGAAGTTAGAGTTAAAAAAGGCATACCTGCACGCCTTCAAGTTCTGTAACCGTTCAAGAAATTCACTCCTCAGAAATATTCGAAAATGCTCCAACCGTTCAAAGATTATGCTTGTTGGCAGGAACACAGTTCTTTCTTTAACAAAAAAAAGGTTCATGCCAACAAGGTTCCCTTCTGTATTGAAAAGTGGGTCACCTTCCCAACCCTGGCACACAAAAAAGGTTACAGGAGCAAAACAATGGAGTTGTATGGAACAAGAGTTATTTAGGGAAAGAAAAAGGAAGCACATTCCTATTGCCTTGCCCCTGAGATACACTTTACTGCATATAGGAACAGAAACAAATTAAAATAACCCTATCATAATTCGACTGTGCCTCAGAGACTGTATATAGGAGAAACACATTAAAATTAAATTATATCATAATGCAAGTGTACCTCACAAATTTTACAAGTGGACAGCATAAGCTCTTCACTATCTTCAGATTCTCTTGAATCGCGGGTCAGTATCCCACCAGTAGCCACTAATTTGCCAGAGATGCCACGCCCTAAAGCTACTACCTTTGTACATGGAAGAAATTCCATGTCCACCACATGAGTGAGACGTACAGCATGAACATCAAGGCAGGATGTGACATTGACAATAGCAAGGCCATAATCTAAATCATATTTCCCCAAAAATCCTGTGACAACACTGCCTTCATAGCGCACTTCAACCTATATTGATAAATAAAAAACAAGAAATTGATCGAGATTATATTAACTAAATAATCATTTTTTACTAAAGGATGAATTGCAGCGCAAACCTTCAAGTTAGCAGGGTGTTTTGTTTTATCATTTAAAGCTCTAACCAAACTTGCTGAAGTCAGAAACCTTGTAACACACCCCTGGCATTCTATAGCTATTCCCGAGCATGCAAATAACACAGAGCTTCCTACACAACATTGCGATTTGAATCATGTATACGGCAATGTAGATATATATTCAGAAAACTAAGAGCAGCATAAATAATCACCACAGAGTATAGCAACTGAGACAACACTTTCAGACAAATTTGATGCAACTTCTTCACTGAGCTCACTCCAGACATCTTGTATTGAGTCCTGATGAATATCGCCTAGTTAAAGAAACATGAAACAGCACAACTGTGAATGTTCACATAAATAAAGATGTAAAAAAACATGTGCAGAAATGAGGAAGAAGCAGACCTGGATTCAATGACTCTGCTGTCTCTCTGTCATCATTGCAAGTTCTTTTATTCTTCTTTGACCTTCTTATGCGATGGCCACCACCCGCTCTAATCAACATCGTCCAATACTGTTTTCTAAAGAAAACTGTGGGTTAATACCAGTAAAGCAATGCCATAAAACCATCAGACCCTCTAATAAGGTCTATGAATGCAGGGTTTTTTACAAGGTTGATGGGCCTTGACCTAACATAAGCTGCAGCGGCCCAAAATCAATTTTGATGAAGCCAAACCATCATACTTATCCCTTTCCTCCACTGGATCATGTGTAAACTGTAAAGCGTTCTCTAATATTCATTAATCTTGATCATTACAATGATAGAGTGAACTCAGTCCAAATAGTCCCTTTAGGGGATAATAACTTGTCCATCCAAAAGGACCCAAGGGGATGCAAACGTGTAGGGAAATTTCGAAACAAAAATCAACGTGCTCAGAGCGGACTCGTATAGGACATGGGTGTACACATGTACACCCGACAAATTTTGGTATAATACATGTATATACTTTTAATTGTTCCATAGATCCAAGTATAAGCAGTTTGCATTAGGGTTTGAGTGCTCGTTTTCGAACAGCAGGAAGGAAGAGATACCTAGGGGTGGGGGCGCCGCTCGCCCTTCGCCGGCAAAGAGACCAGCGCATGCGCATGGCGCCGCCGCTCGCCGCTAGGAAAGAAAGGCCACGGGTGCTGTTGGGGGCGCTCCTCTTTCTTTCTTTTTGCCAAGTTGCGCAGCCCACCCCACCTAACAAGAAGAAGTAGAAGCCCATGAATGTTTTTGTTGATCCCACGGCCCAGCTGATCCATAGCAGCCCATGTTTTTTTATATTTTTGTATGTACTTTTTTATTAATTAATTCAATTTTATCCCTACAAATGGAGGAGATATACTTCTATCACCAATCTATCTATATTATAAAAAATAAAGATTTAAGAAATACTTCTTACCCAATTAGTTCATGGCCACCTCTTAGCTTACTGCTTACCCTTTCGATGCTCTTTGAACACGGATCTAACACCTGAACTGAAAATCATCTGGTCATACATGATGGAGCTCACAAGAGAGAAGAGTGAGGATGGAGATGGAGCTGACTTGTCTCCCCACATGTCAGGCATACATGTATGGGTTTAGAGCTGCTTGAATTGGTTATGAGTCCCAAACATTGATTAAGGACCTAAATGAGTGTTTTAAGAGTTTGAGGACCGAAATGACACATCTGAACAAGTTTGAGAATTGCCAAGCTAGGGTCACACAACAGCCATATAGTATAGTTGTGACACGATCTTTCGGAAGGTACATGTAAGTCCATTTGTGAAAATATCAACGTTGACGATCCTAGATTTCCAATCAAAATGATTCAAACTCTTGCAAACGCTATACCATAACTCCATTAGTTATATTAGTATATTGTCCGTACTAACGCTACCGTGGCATCTAGAAAAAATAAATCTTAAAACTAAAATAAATCATAAAACTAAAAAACTAAATCAACAGATAGACACAAATTCACAAACATTCATGTCTAAGTCATCCATGTGTGTACTTCAATAGATAGATGTATGAGCTAGAAAAAAAAACAGTAACAATAGCAAAGCTACATATACTCCTATATATGACTCTCTACCAAAGGCACGTATTGTACACGCTCTTTCTGTAACTGTCTTGTCTCCCCTGTCGTCCCTTGAACAGCTAATGATGCTTTCTCCCTAGATGTCCCTCTTGAACAGCTATTCCCCATTTCAGATTGTTCTCTTTTGATCCTCTCACTTCATAAGCAAGGCAACATCCTCGCTTCAGGAGCACGCAGACAACCTACATAAGGATGCAGTTCGAGTACATTAATAAAAATGCTGGAGGGGAGTTTCCAATTTCTTCAACACAAGCAAGAGCAAAGGAAGATGGCCACGATAAATCCCTAGGTCAAACAGCACGAAGCGCACAGAGGAGAATTTTTTTATTTTTAACACTTTTTAAACTAATTTTAAATGTAACACTATTTTTAAAAAAAAAACTAACACTTTTGGCCGCGCCTATTTCAGTGGCGCGGCGAAACGCCTGTGCCGTGCCATGTATGGTGGCGCGGCGAGAGGGATGACGTGGCGACGACCGAGGCGCTGACTGGTGACGTGGCAGGGTCTGCCGCGCCAACGATCTTGGCACGGCAGTGACGCGCCCTGATCGGTGGCGCGACAGAGTCGGCTAAAGGCCTGCGGCCTAGTCCCGCCTGCCTGTCGTGCCTGGCCGCCGCGCCTTCGCGCCCGCCGCCCCGCCTGCCCACCACTCCCAAGTGCTGTCGGCTCCCGGCCCTCTGTTGCCGCCTCCCTCCCTCCCTTTCCTTCCATTCCCTGGCCGCCTCCCTCCCTCCTCGGTCTCGTTCAAGGTAATGACGTACTTTTTATTTTCGTTTGAATGGTGGATTGAAATATTATGAATGGGAGTTAAGGTTAGGAGAAAAATTATGTTTGAGAACTATGGGCTATGGTTTGGAGGAAGATATTAGTTTGATTTTGTCGATGTTAAGGTTAATTATTTAGTTAGAAGTATGTTTACCATGTATATTTTTGTTGCTATAAGTGTTGGTTATATTATTTGAGTTGCAATGCAAATGATTATATTTTATATTAATTTGCGTTGTTTTGATTGATGTTTAATTTGAACCATTTTTTTCAAGAGCAGTTGTGGCGAAAACGGGGTCGTCCTAGAGAACTGTACCCCGACGAGTCTAGCAAAGATGCCCCCGTCCCTCCTGACCTCCATGTCCCTAACTGTGATTGTGGTCGTCCGGCCGACGTGTTTCAATCGAGACATTCGGACACAGCAGCTCGTTGCTTCTACACATGCAGTCGTTTTAATGTAAGTAATTGTTTCCGTATGTTTTTTTCTTCATTTGTATTACTAGGTTACTAATATTTTGTTGGAATTTTGTTGTGTAGGCACATGAGAGGTGCTTTTTTTCAGTGGATTGACGGTGCAGACAAGTTTGACCCTAAGTACCTCTTTTTCAATGATTGGTGGAGAGGGCGACATCCATGAGAGCACTTCAAGTGGTGGGTTCCACCTCTCCCTAACCCCCCCTCCAATGATGGCTAAGGAGAAGCACTTAGCCGCAGTTAGACAACTCGAGGAACCTTCTCTGTGCGATTGCGGAGATCGAGCTGTGATAAACCCTGAGAATGCGTTGGAGTTTATGTATCCAAACAAGCATGAAGTAAGTGCAAAGTGTATGTGTTGAAATATTGAGCTATATGTGTTCATGTACTAATGTCACCTTATTTAGGTGTTTTCAATGGCGAAGTGTTGTTTCAAGGAGTGGTTGTATGGTCATAAGAACCAATGTCCGAAAGAACCGCCAAAGGTTAAGAAAAAGAAGAAAGAAAGGGTAATTTACAAAGCACCTCCTGTCATGTACGAATGTGGTGTTAAATCCAACTATGGCCTAGTCCCTTCGGAGCTTGGAATAGGCTATTATTTGCGGCCATATGGTTGACTATGATGAGATTGGTTATTTTTGTGGTAAATATGAAATCGTATTTTGTTTATTTTGCTAAGACATATAAGATATAATTTTTCGTTTAAACATAGCACTAGGAAATACAGGTGGGAATGTTATGATGGTCAAGCTAAGTTCTTGGATGAACTGAAGGAGAGGTAAGCAATTACACGGAAGAGGGGATATCGACCTGACTATGTCAATCTATTCGTTAAACATCATAAAGACAAGATACGTGAGTTTGCTAGACAACGCTGTATTCGTAACCCGATCGATATTGGGCTAGATAAATGGGGATTGGAGAGATGGAGGGTGTTAGAGGAGGAGAGAGCAAGCAAGGAGGCAAGGGAGGAGACAAGAGTACAGATGCAGGCCTTGAACGAGCATGTTGTTGCATTATGTGCCAGTAAGTGCTTGAAAGCCATTTTTTCATTGCCTGATTTTAAATATAATATAATCGCGTTGCTAATTGATTACATTTTATATATGAAGGGATTGGATACAATGAGGACCATGACGGAGAGGTGGCTTGTGCAAGGTATAAGGAAAAGAAGTTAGATGAGTATAGAACACGAGTTGGTCGCACCGTTCAATCACCGATTGTGTTGTCTGATGAGAGGGACAATGATGAGGACGATACTGTCAGACTGAGCGACCTCATCGCTCTAGCAGAGGCGGGCTTGTAGGCGGAGGAGGCTAAGTACGACACTGGCTGACTCAGCGAGCTCATCGCTCTAGCAGAGGCGGGTTTGTAGGCGGAGGAGGCTGAGGACAACACTGGCAGACTGAGCAAGTTCATCGCTCTAGCAGAGACGGGCTTGCAGGCAGAGGAGGATGATGACGTGTTCTTCACTCAGGCCACAGAGGCCACAGATGAAGCGGAGGCCGCTTACTACAGGCGACACACAGGTCAAAGCAATGCAGGTGAGCCTAGCCACATGAACGAGGAGGAAGAGAACACGTTCTTGTCTCATGCCGCAGATGAAGCGGAGGCTACTTACTATAGGCAAAAGATAGATCAGGACAATGCAGGTGACCCTAGCCACAGCAATAAGGTTGTGGTAGAGGATTGGTACTCAGACGACGAGTTGCTTGCTCAGTATGTTTCTAACTGATGGTTTTTTATTGCGCCGTCTGTTAGTTCCATGCTTTATTAATGATCAATGTAGCTATGTACTAGAACTTTCATTGTGTTGTCTTGTTTTCTTTTTAAACTATTGATGTATTGTACCCATGTATCATGTACTCGAATTACCCATGGTCGATCTTAAGTGATACCATCCGTTTGTCACCCTCCAACCCATCCGTTTGTCGCTCTCCGATGCATCCAAGTTTTTTTTAATAATAGCGAATGCGTTGAGAATTTCTAAAACGAACAAAATAAAGTGAAATTATTTCAAAAATGGTTGGCTGGCATATATATCTTGCATGTTTTCCATGTATTTTAAAATAGTAGTGTGTAATTTATGTTATTAGCATCAGATCAATGTAAAATAACAAGGCCCACGGCGGCAGGCAGGAGGGACTGGGCCGCGGGCCTTTAGCCGGCTCTACCGCGCCACCGATCAGGGCACGTCACTGTCGCGCCAAGATCGGTGGCGTGATAGACCCTGCCACGTCACCGGTCAGCGCCCTGGTCGACGTCACGTCATCCCTCTCGCCGCGCCACCATGCATGGTGCGGCACAGGCGTTTCACCGCGCCAGGAAAATAGGCGCGGCCAAAAGTGTTAGTTTTGAAAAAAATTAAAATAGTGTTAGATTTAAAATTAGTTTACAAAAAGTGTTAAAAAACTCAGAGGATGGGTGCCGGACGATACAGATACAATAGTGACAATGTTAGGCAACAATATGATCCATTTTCAAAATGCCTTCTATATCCCCTCTTTCAATGGCACACGCACCTCAAATATGCTATGATGAATGTAAATCGAATTATGCTTTGATGGTTCAATAAAGCCGCACAAACCTTTTCTCTAAAAAAATCACCTCTTCCAATAAAAAGATCAATAGGTGAAGATGGCCTTCGAGGCTTACAGGTCTCCATTCTCCTCAAACTCATAAGCTTCTAAAAGCATAAGCTTCTAAAAGCACAGAGTAAAGAATATGCTAGCGGTTGGGAGCCCTTTACACATTCTACTGCGGATTCATGAGTCTCAACAATTTTATTAATTATATTAGCTAAATTCGTTCCCCATGAGTCTAATCAAGAGTCTCCGTTGTACTTGGGCTAACAAACAAAAGAAAATAGAGTAGCAGTTAGTTATGCAATAGAGATAAATACATATTGTAACCCAGGTTGCAACATTTTTTTTGCCAGCGATACTTTTAAACACATCTAATGAAATCTACACATGATGCTCCATGATCCAATGAATGATGAAAAATCTTAATTCTTTTTTTTTTGAAAAAAAATCTTAATTCATACATTTGTACTACTACACATAATTTTCAGAGATAGATTTGAAGTCTGAGCAATATAAATGAAAAGGTGCAGTTGAGAGCTTTACCTTCTAATCAGATTTGACGATGATATGCCCCCGGCCGACCGCGAGCCCGCCAAGCACGCCGCAGTGGAGCACTGAATTTACTCTCACTATAACACTACACATGCAAACCATGGCCACGACCTGGTCAGTTGGCGACGGCCACAACAATCTTAAGCATGCGCCACCCTGAACTCCAGCCAGATAAGTGCTACTTTGAAGTTTAGTTTCTCTGCAAATATCACATCCTAGCTGCAGTCCTTGCTCTCTTGCGATGGAACAAATCAGGTATATGTAAATTAGAACTGAAATATATGCAAACTAAAACATGATCTGAGTCAGTTAATCTGAGTTATCTTCTTCTCATTGCTTCTTTCATCAAGTAAAATTTGTCTAGCTTTACAGAATTACAACGCAAATCTGAAGATTTTAGGACAGTCCCAATGCTAGAAACTACGTATAGTTTCTATACCTATTAATTTTCATAGACACTATGTATAGAAACCATGGTTCCAATGGATAGTTTCTACAGAACAACTTTTTATCCAATCACATACACTCTCTCTCCATTCGCTACCAATCACATCCCTTCGTGTCTTGGTTCTCGTGTAGACATAGTTTCTAACTTAGACCCGGTTTCTATGATTTTTGTTCTCTCTCTTCAATAACTACCTTGCCACATCAGCAAAATGCTTAGGTGGCAGTACAATTAATGCCCATAGAAACTATAGTGGTTTCTGCATTGGGAGTGCCCTTAAAACACTATAGATAGGTTGTTTGGTTTCTTCAGTGTTGATATTGCAAGCACACTGGACAACTTATGCACACCTGTAAAAATATAATTAACTGATTAACTTTACTTGTTAGTAAGCACACCTCCAAAGTAACTGGGCTCATAACTTTTCTCGTTTGCGGACAATTATGGCATTGTTGCCGAAAACACAAAATGTCCATGAGCCGTAGAAGCAAAAGGCATCAAAGCCCCTACATCATTTTAACTAATCCATCTTGGCACTTAAGTTTACACTACTCCCTAACCAATATGTAAAACAACAGAAAAGATAATAAACAAAGGATAGAATGGAACAATATCAATCCGTGACAAAAAAAAATATCATTACTTTCCAAGCACTAATTTTATAATATATCATCACAATTTAATTGTCAATAGTTAACCTCTGAGGAGTGAGGCCTTCGCATTTCCAATATACAAAATGTATGGTGCTAAGTGTCTTACAAGCTTAGCCAGCAACAAGGAGATGGCATGCACTGGCTGAGCACTAGCGCGAAGGCCTCCAGCTTCTTGAGAACATCCCCAATCGTTGTTCTTATGGCTCCACGTACACTGAGCAAGAACCCGTAACCAGAAAGTCTTTAGACAAGAACTACTCAACTCAGCTGGGTTATATCTAAAACTCCTGTAAAATCAGACAAAAAAAGAAGCATGCTTTGGAAGCTTACTTATGAATAATGTCAGAATACAAAACAAGGTGGAATTCCGTCACAAATTAAATAGTACATGAGCAGACTGTAGCATGTCTCAAAGAGTGTGGAACCAATGTTAGATGAATAAGGGCAGGCCCTGTCATATATATGAGCTGCAGTTTGAATTCTTAAAAGTCGTTGCCAAATTGAAAACATGCCACTAATCCATGAACGATAATATAACTAATGTTCAGATATAAATACTGCATGTTGAAAGACAAAACTTTAATTATAGGATTATTTTTTAGATCAAAGGTAAGGTCTCCTAAATACCTCTGAATTTTGACTCAGTATCATAACTGCATTTTTAGACAGACAACTTTAACATAGCATAACTCTCGACCCAGTGCAGTATACTTTGAAGGAAAGCTTGGATAAATTTCTACGACCTTAAACTTATCAATTTTTACGGGATAACCATTTAATGTTCTCTAAACTAATGGTCTAACTGCAGTTTCAGAACATTGACAACATAACAATAATATTCACATAGGTATAACTCCTACATCTTTCATCGAAATACAATTGGCGGCAGTTAGGTCCCAATGATACTAACAGTTTTGTAATTATGAGTTTTTTACAGGAAAAAAATGTTTCCGTCACCTAATAATCGAGAAACAGAAACATGGTGAAGATCCATCAAAAAATCATTGCCAGCAGTTAGGTCCCAATGATATCCACAGCTTTGTAATTATGAGTTTTTTTCAGAAAAAGTGTTTCCGTCACCTAATGATTGAGAAACAGAAACACAGTGAACAACCAACTCAAAGTTTAACGTCTAAACCTATGCTCTGATCCTTCTCCATCAGGAATCCAAACAAAAAAATGTCACCAAAATCTAGGTCATGGTAAGGGGAAGTTCTTACTTAGATTTCTTGAAGACAACCAGATGATGGGGGCTATTCATGGTCTAGGTAGGTCCGCACAGCAGCTGCACCCAGCGCAGGGAAGGAGACGCTCTGCGTGAGAACCCCTGGCTTCTTACCCCTCGCCGCGGTGGTGGCGGCAGTTCCATCAAGCATCCTGACCTTTTGTGCCCTCCCCATTCTTGGTCCCGCCAGCGTCCCTGGATGCACAACGAGCGACGCCAGTGTCGTATCACGACTCTAGCACACGCGTGGGAGAATCAAGCCAGGAGGCGGAACTCACCTTGGGCGGCACCTTTGCCGTTGTCGCGAGTTGCCCCATCCCGGCTGGCGTCCTTCATCGCGTCGCCTAGATCTGGCCTAGGATCATGGGCGCTCCTCCCACAACTGCTACCGGCACATCTCAGCCACTCACCACCGTTCCGAGCGAGGCCTAGTGGCCGACGCTGGCCTAGAGTGTTGGGGTAGCGGCTGACGCCTTGCCCTGATCCGTAGGGGGAGGAGAGGAGTCAGCGAGTCACGCGTGTAGGAGAGATGAGGTGTTGGGGGAGTCACCACGAGCACCCCGCAAGCCCATGTGACCTAAGCAGCCGCCGTGCCCTTCACCCAAACCCTAGGCGCGGGCGCTCCTAAGCATCGAGTGGAGCCGCCGCCGCCATCTACCGACCTCGCCTATCGTTTTCGACTTCTGTGCCGTGAGTTCTATTTTCTTTTTCCTAGAGAAATCGAGATAGAGAAGGTGGGGATTCGATCCATGGCCATGGAGGGCGTATTGGGGGCGGAGCACGTGCAGGCCTACGGGGTGAGATGCGTTTGAAGCCTGGATGAGAAGCCTGGCATCCCACCTCGAATCATGGCCATCGAATTTAGTTTAGGTGTTTTATTAGCTATTGATTTTAATGGAGATGAATTTCTATGTGTATTTTTCTAGGTGTACAATGGTTGAAGGCTCTCAGCGAGAAACATTTTTGTGGGAAGACCTAGTATAATTTTGATTGGTCCATTATAGTATAGATGATTTTAATGGAGACTAATTCCTGTGTATATTTTTTTGGGTGTACAATGGTTAAAAGCTCTCAGCGGGGAACATTTTCGTGGAGAGACCTAGTATAATTTTGATTGGTACATAGATTGACCGCGCGTGGCATAATTGACCTCGCTGTAAGGAAAATGGACCCTAGGCCCATTTACTTTGGATTTTGGTGTTTGATGACCAACACAACCAAATTGGAATAATGAATTTGCAAGTGATTGTTTTGTAGTTCAATAGGATGCAAGACATGACTTGAACAAAGGCGACGTGATGATCCGATGATCAACACCTCAAGCAAGACCTTAGGAGTACAAGAGAAGACCCAAGATATCAAGCAAAGTTCAAGCATAAAGATAGGAACCAATCCACACGCAAGATCACAAAGAAACGAGCTCACAGAAGCGACCGAACACTGAAAGAAAGTGACCAGACGCTCCGATCAGTGGCTCGGCAACAGCAGGCATCAGCAGCAGCGACCGGTCACTGAACAAGTGAATCGACCAAATGCACTGATGGCACTATTCATCAGTCTGACAACACACTCAGCAAGTGACTGAACGCTGGTGGCAAACCGACTGGACGCAGGACAGCAGCGTCCGATCGAGTACAGAGAGGTTCCAGAGCGACGAACTTATGACCAGACGCGTGAAAGCTCTAGTTTGGTTTTGGTTAATTGATGAAACCCTAAGTGCTAACCTAGTGTATCAAGATGATTATGAGATAGGTAGCACTACTCCAAGTAATGAAGCAATGGCGAAGATCATGACAATGGTGATGGTCAAATGCTTAAACTTGGAAAAGAAGAAAGAGAAAAACAAAAGGCTCAAGGCAAAGGTATAAAATGTAGGAGCCATTTTGTTTTAGTGATCAAGACACTTAGTGAGTGTGATCACATTTAGAATAGATAGCCATACTATTAAGAGGAGTGAAACTCATATCGGAATACGGTTATCAAAGTGCCACTAGATGCTCTAACTCATTGCATATGCATTTAGGATCTAGTGGAGTGCTAACACCCTTGAAAATGTTTGTGAAAATATGCTAACACTTGTGCACAAGGTGACACACTTGGTGGTGTTGGCACATTTACAAAGGAGGTGGTGTTTGTAGGGTTGAGATGGGTTTGGCGCTTTCGGGAAAATGAAATGCCTATTTTCTATTGCGCCGGATGCAAATTCTTAGTGGTTGGCACATTTGAGCAAGGGTGGAGAAGTTAGAGTTGAAATGGAGTTGGTCAAAATGATGCTGGCGTCGGTCTACTGACCGGACACTAGGTCACTCAACGACCGGACGCTAAAAGGCTACGTCCGGTCGAGCTGTCAGACGGCACAGTAGCTAGGGTTGAGCACCGGACGCTGGTCTGTGTCCGGTCAAGGTGGACCGGACGCGTCCGGTCGAAAAAATATGCCTCGGGGAGCTTACTGGAAACGACCGGACGCTGGGGCTTCAGCGTCCGGTCAGTTTTACCGGAGCGTCCGGTCAGCTTCGTAGCCGTTGAAATCTGACGAACAGCGTTTGAAGCTGGTGACGCGTGGCGTCCATCGGGCGACCAGACGCTGAGGGCCAGCGTCCGGTCGGTATGACCGAAGCGTCCAGTCAGAGCGTGTTTTGCCCAGTGAAGAGGTACAACGGCTCTATTTGATGGGGGCTCTATTTATAGCCCCATGGCCGGCTCAAGGGACAACTCTTGCATATTTTCATTGACATAGCATCCTTGTGAGTTTAGCCAAAGCCCTCCCACTCATCTCCATCATTGATTCATCATCTTTGTGAGATTGGGAGAGAATCCAAGTGCATTGCTTGAGTGATTGCATCTAGTGGCACTTGGTATTCGTGTTGCGCTGCGGATTTCGCTTGTTTCTCTTGGTGGTTGCCACCACCTAGACGGTTGGAGCAACGGTGGAGGATCGGCACGAGTCGGTGATTGTTCGTGGCCGCCTTCGGTGATTGTGAGGGGAGTTGTACCTTCCCCAGCGGAGTGCCAAAAGGTAACTTTAGTAAATTGCTCGTGTCATTGAGTTACCTCACTTGTGGGTCGGTTCTTGCGGTGTCCTATCGTATGGACGAGGTTTGTGAAACACCTCTTAGCCGTGGAACCACCAAGTGTTGGTCGACACAACGGGGACTAGCGTGTTGGCAAACACGTGAACCTCGGGAGAAAAATCGGTTGTCTCTTGTCATTTGCATTCTCCCGGTGATTGGCTTGATCTTCATCTTGTGATTGGTTCATCCCCTACACGATGGTATAATCACCCTACTTGCTTGTTTACATTCTTGCAAACTAGTTGATACAAGCTCTTTAGTGTAATTAGAATTGAGAGCTTGCTTTGTTATTTACACTCATCTAGTTGAGCTCTTTAGATTAGTAAGTTTGTGTGCCTTATTTAACATTGCAACTAGAAGTGTCGGATAGGTGGCTTGCAACCCTTGTAGAGCTAGAGCAAGTTTGCATTACGCTATTTGTCATACTAATCAAATTGTTCTAGTTGATTTATAGATTTTTAAATAGGCTATTCACCCCCCCCCCTCTAGCCATACTAGGACCTTTCAACGCGTCCGGTGGCATGTGACCGGACGCTGGCAGCATCCGATCAGTTGTTCGTGGCTCCAATGGTCGGGATGATCGGACGTGTCCGATCAGGACGATTCCAGCGTCCGGTCAGTAGCAGAAAAACGGGATTTCATCCCCAATGGCTACTTTTTTAGTGGGGCTTATAAATAGACCCCCCCAACTGGCCATTTGGGTGGTGTGGAGCTGAGGAAACATACCAAGTGTGTCGATACATCATTTTAGTGATCTCTACTTGCATAGTGCTTAGTGTTTTATTAGGTGATTAGCGTAGGTGCTTTGCGAAGTGCTTAGGTTGATTAGACCACCACTTATGCGCTTGCTCTAGATTTAGGCCTAGTGTTTAGTGAGGTTTGCATACCTCTTTTCACTCGGTGCTTGCGCGCACCATTGTTGTATATCGGAGGGGCTTGTAGTCTTACGAGATCATACCAACCGCGTTTGTGGTGTGGTCGCCACCATGTACCGAAGGGAACAAGGCCCACGGTGTTTCAGCCGGAAGCTTGATAGTGAAGACGGCAGGGAGCATTCGGGAGAGGCTTGCCGAAAGGCACGTCGGAGACCCACCTGCGCATGGAGAAGGCCCGAGGCTATCTACGGAGTTACCCGACCGAGAGCTTGGCCCTTGTGAGGGATTTCTTGCGAGGGGCTCCAACGGGGACTAGGGGGAAGCTTGCGCGCTTCTTAATATCTTGGTAAAAATACCAGAGTCATCGATGGGAGTTTGCATATCTCAACCTTGCTCTTTAGTTTCTGCATTTACATTGATTGTATTACTCCTTTTGCGGTAGAGATAGCAACACACTAGCAAAACCGTAGTTGCACATTTAGATAGTTTATCTTTTGCATAGGTTTTGCTAAGGTTAGAAAAAGAGGCCATAGTTATGAGTTAGAATTTTTAAGTTGCCTAATTCACCCCCTCTCTTAGTTATCATGGTCCCCTTCAATTGGTATCAAAGCCGGTTGGCTCAATTTGAACCTTTGGCTTAACCGCCATTGAGCCGACGCTAATTAGAGTGGTTGGGATGGATACCTCTGGACTTCCGCACTTTGATAGCACTAACTTCCCCTACTATAGAGCTAGAATGGCTTGCTACCTTGAAGCGGTTGATTTGAGAGTTTGGAGAGTCACTCGTGATGGGATGAAACCCATTAAGAATCCTGATAAACCCACAAAGAGTGATGAAAAGGAAATTAATTTCAATGCTAGAGCTAAAAATTGCGTGTTTGAATCTTTTAGCATGGATGTGTTTAACCAAAGTATTCACTTTTAATACATCATATGAAATATGGTTAAAACTCCAAGAGCTCCATGACGGTACATCAAATGTCCATGAGCAAAAACATTGTCTAGCTAAACAAGTTATGATTCCTTTACAATGAATGATAATGAGCTTGTTCGTGATATGTATTCTCATTTGAATTTAATTATCAATGAGCTCTATTCAATAGGACTAACAAAGCTAGATGATGTGGACATTGTAAGGAAGATCATCTCCGTGCTACCACAAAAGAAATATGCAAGCATCATCACCATCCTTCACAATATGGAGGACTTGAGCACCATGACTCCAGCCATAGTCATTGGCAAGATAGTGACATTTGAAATGTCACGCAAGATGGGTCAAGAAGAAGCCTCTTCATCAAGCAAAGGCAAAGCTCTTGCATGTGGCGAGAAAAGAAGATGAAGGGCAAGCAAGTTAAGACAAGCTCAAGCTCAAGCTCCTCAAGTGAAGATGAAGAAGAAGATGAGGATGACGATGATGATGATCAATCTTCCTCCTCCACCTCTGACCTTGATGAAGAATCAAAAGCTCAATGTTAAGGGTGTGCGCATCCAAATCCAAGATCTTATTTTCACAAATCAAAGAAATGAGCAAACAAAGAGATGATGCTATGGATGCGGCGAGATAGGACACTTTGTGGAAGTTTATCCAAATAAGCCCACACCCAAGACAAAGAAGAAGGCATGCAAGAAACAAACACTCACATCAATAAGGACATGTGATGATTCAAGTGAAGAAGAAGACCATCACAAGAGGCGAGGGTGCAAGCACTCATCATCAAGCTCTTCTCATGTGTGCCTTATGGCACGAGGTAACGAAAGCTCATCTTCTAGTGAGAGTGATAGTGATGATAAAATGCCTTCTTATGAAGAAATTATGCAATAAAATCTTAATTATGCTAAAGTTTGCACTAGTCAACAAAAGAAGCTCGAAAAGATTAAAGAAAAGCTAGATAGTTCACAAGAAGCATACAAAACTTTGTTTGAACAATATGAGAACTTTACTAATCTTAATGTTGAACCATCTACTAAAATTGAACGACTTGAGGCTAGTACAACAACAAATGCATGCACAATCAATGATGAGCAACTTGTAAAGAAAAATAAAAAATTAAAAGAAAAGTTAGCTAGCTCACAAGATGCTTATAAAAGTTTGCTTGCTAAAATAGAAACCATGTGAAAACATTGTGATAAGTTAACTAATAAAGTTGCTAATCTTAAAGCCGTTAGCACAACCCCCACCAAGGCATCTAAAAAGAAAAGTTCTATCATTAATATGTCTAAAAAGGATGCCTCTACTTCTTGTAATGATTTATGTTTAGACTTATCTTTGTGCAACTAAATTTGTGTTGAGAAAGTTGTTGTAGATACATACACACAAGAGGTTGCAAAGGAGAATGAGCAACTCAAGCAAAAAGTAGCTCGCCTCACCAAGGACTTGACTCAAGTGAAAGGCAAGGCGAAGCAAGCCCAACTTCATCAAGATAACACCGTCAAGGAGTGAAGAAGCCTGATGAAGGACAAATCATGGTTTGCTACGTGTGCCACAAGGAAGGCCACAAGTCCTATGAGTGCAAGGTGAAGAATGGGGGAGGAGCAAAGAAGAAGTAGAAAAAGCAAACAAGCAAACTCTCCAACACCTACGCCAACAAGGTGGACAAGAAGGCCTCCACACCTTATCTCTTGAAGAAGAAGAAAAATAACAAGGTGGTGGCCATCAAGGTGAACAAGCAAGCCAACAATGGGGCCAAACACTTTTGGGTGCCAAAGAAAATCATTTCCAACATGAAGAGCACCAAGAAGGTTTGGAATCCGAAAAGGAAGTGAGAAGTCCTATGGACTTCGGGGAATTAGGAGACTTAGCAAAAGTATGAATGCATTTCATGGGGTGCATCATAATAGACAAAATCATTGCCAAGTGGGTTAGTAAATACTATGGACCCAAATTCCCCTCCTCATGTTAGGTAACTAGATTCAATTTACTTCAATTGGTATTAGATTTAAATTTTCCTATAATTGGTATCTTCTAGCATCTAGTTACTCTTTATGCCTAGGTTTGCATTTGCATTCTTATATATTTTGCCATGCATATACTAGGTATTTCATATGATAGGCTTGCTCGGTTTTATTCTTATTCCTTGGAGCAATCCTACATGGTTTAAAATTATTTAGGAGCACGGCACATAGCTTGTCCTTCAATTGTTCATCTAATATGTGCCAAAGTCCAAATTATAGATAATTTCTCCCGGATATTGCCTTCAAAAATGACTCTCGCATTCATGTGATGTCATCTTTCAAGTGGTATTTTTTATTCTAAAATCAATGTGCATGTTTTCTACAAATATTCCATACTTGTGTGCACAAATTTAGGGGGAGGTTACTCTACAAGTTGGATGCTTTGAGACCAACACCTTTTCAAGCTTATCATGTGTGTAGTAGTCTCATTGCAAGGAAAATGGAGTCCCCGGAGTTAAGCATCATACTTCAAATATCCACCACCTATTGCAAGTGGTAGAAATCAAATTGGTTTCCACATGTGTTATTTCTAAACCAATATCATCATGTTGATTTCGTTTTGATATTTATATGCTTTCTCCGTGTATTATATAGATTAATTTTCCTTGTGCAATACTTTGTCAATTATGCTTATGTTTTGACTTCTATCATATGTATGCATATATTTAGGAGGAGCTTAGTCTATATAATGTGAGAGTCAAATTTTGTGATCTATTTCACTCTACACACAAAGGATCACAAAGTTTAACCCTCCATTGTGCTACTAATGTCTTCTTTTTTGGTGTTTGATTCCAAAGGGGAAGAATTTAGAGGACCAAAAGCAAGCATTAATTTGTAGTAAAGGTCCGAGAAAGAGAGGATAGTGGATTATGGATTAGACTATGTAATAGGGAGAATATGTAGGAAGCAAGGCTTAAATCCATAATACCACATGGGGATATTTGTAAGGGCAAGCTAAGTTTTTATATAGTCTTACAAGTAATATCTTTTTAGTATCATATAATCTTGCCTCTTGCATTGCATCCTAGCAAGTAGGTGGTTTTTTAATTTCAAAATTCTATTATTTGCTTGCTTTGGTCGTGTTGTCATCAATCACCAAAAAGGGGGAGATTATAAGGAAAATGAACCTTTGGCCCATTTACTTTGGATTTTGGTGTTTGATGACCAATACAACCAAATTAGACTAATGAATCTGCAAGTGATTGTTTTGTAGTTCAATAGGATGCAAGACGTGACTTAGACAAAGGCGACGTGATGATCCGATGATCAACACCTCAAGCAAGACCTTAGAAGCACAAGAGAAGATCCAAGATATCAAGCAAAGTCCAAGCATAAAGATAGGAACCAAGCCGCACGCAAAATCACGAAGAAACGAGCTCACAGAAGTGACCGGACACTGGAAGAAAGTGACCGGACGCTCCGATCAGTGGCTCGGCAACAACAGGCATCAACAGCAGCGACCGGACGCTGAACAAGTGAATCGACCGGACGCACCGATGGCACTGTTCGTCAGTCCGACAACACACTCAGCAAGTGACCGGACGCTGGCGGCAAACCGACCGGACGCAGGACAGCAGCGTCCGATCAAGTACAGAGGGGTTCCAGAGCGGCGAACTTGCGACCGGACGCGTCCGGTGGCATGTGACCGGACGCTGGCAGCGTCTGATCAGTTGTTCGCGGCTGCAACGGTCGGGACGACCGGAAGCGTCCGATCGGGATGACTCCAGCGTCCGGTCAGTAGTAGAAAAGCGAGATTTCATCCCAACGGCTACTTTCTCAGTGGGGCTTATAAATAGACCCCTCAACCGGCAATTTGGGTAGTGTGGAGCTGAGGAAACATACCAAAGGTGTTGATACATCATTTTAGTGATCTCCACTTGCATAGTGCTTAGTGTTTCATTAGGTGATTAGCGTAGGTGCTTTGCGAAGTGCTTAGGTTGATTAGACCACCGTTTATGCACTTGCTCTAGGTTTAGGCCTAGTGTTTAGTGAGGTTTGCATACCTCTTTCCACTCGGTGCTTGCACGCACCATTGTTGTACATCGAATGTGCTTGTAGTCTTGCGAGATCACATCAACCGTGTTTGTGGTGTGGCCGTCACCGTGTACCGGAGGGAACAAGGCCCACGGCGTTTCGGCCGGCAGCTTGATAGTGAAGACGGCGGAGAGCATCCGGGAGATGCTTACCGGAAGGCACGTCGGAGACCCACTTGCGCGTGGAAAAGGCCCGAGGCTATCTACGGAGTTACCCGACCGGGAGCTTGGCTCTTGCGAGGGGCTCCAACGAGGACTAGGGGGAAGCTTGCGCGCTTCTCGATACCTCGGTAAAAATACCGGAGTCCTCGACGGGAGTTTGCATATCTCTACCTTGCTCTTTAGCTTCCGCATTTATATTGATTGTATTACTCCTTTTGCGGTAGAGATAGCAACACATCAGCAAAACCGTAGTTACACATTTAGATAGCTTATCTTTTGCATTGGTTTTGCTAAGGTTAGAAAAAGAGACCATGGTTGTGAGTTAGAATTTTTAAGTTGGCTAATCCACCCTCCTCTTAGGCGTCACGGTCCCCTTCACTCGCAAGTCTTATTTTGTGTAGGTTTAATTTGGCCAAGAGTGATCAGCGGTTCAGGCCCAAGCGTTTTGAGGCCTAGGCGTAACCAATGCAGCTAGATAAGCTGACGGCTTCCTTACAAGAAAAAAAAACAAAAAAAAAAACTGACAAGTTTGGAACTTAGGCAGCAGGGACTTGCGCTTCCTCTGCCGCTCGGCTGCTAGCTATGGCAACTTGGCAAGGAGGAGGGGACAGCTCCAGGCCTCCAAGGCTCCAAGTCATGGGTAGTGTCCGCGGTCATCGCCGCCGATCGATGCCTCTACCTGTCTACTACAACCACAACAATTGACAATTGGCAGTGGGTTCGTTTCAAAAGAAAAGAAGAAGAAGAATTGGCAGTGGGAGGAAAGCACGTCTCTGTCATCTCACAGTTGGCTGTTTTGAAGGAACAGAAGATGTGGAGCTTAACTTTCAGTTGGAGTTCAGGGTCAAGGGCTCCACCTATTTTTTCTACAGTTCACTTGCATTGGATGTTGACTTACTAGTACATGTTTCTTCACTATATACATGCCGTAGGACTTAAGACAGTTGAAGTTAGTTCCAGGGCTAGATATTTTGGTTTAATAGGTTCTTTCTGGTTTCTGCACAACAAAGCTTTTTTTTTTAAAAAAATTGCCGTGTTCATTGAAACGGTTTTCTCTCTGCAGTGCCCCCTTGACAGTCATCTTTAACATTTAATCTGGACCAAATCATGTGTGTCTGATCCCGTTGCATTTCCGGTCTTGCATGTCACGTCCCTTTTAAGCCTCCTCGGTGGTATGTGAACCAACCCAAGTAACTTGTCCTTCTTTCGTTGACCACGGGTCAAACAGATGAGTGCAGATGCAGACAAACGAATGTACAGTACCAGCTTATATGCAAACTGTATGAATTCATCAGAGCTGGGATGACCAACGAACTAAGCTGATATCCGGTCAAGTCCACATTGTTACTACCATGACCAAGCACTACCACTACTAGTGTTAAACAAAATGGAGAAGTGTTTAACTAAATGGAGAAAGTGTCTACATAGTTATTATCCGGTCAACTAATAAGCAATATCTGGTCAAGTCCACATAGTTACTGAATCAGCTACGCAGCAGCAATTTAACAAAATGGAGAAGTGTCTAACTAAACCTGACAGTGTACTAACTGGGTCTGTCATTGGCCATCCTCGGTTCAGATTCAGACTTCAGAGAGCTGATGTTACTCGTTGGACTTCGATCGATCGGTCTCCCCCTGACTAATTCAGAGTTACAGTATTTTCCAAGAGCTTACGAGGCTTGCGGGAGCCAGCCAACCACCACCGAATCCAACAAGGAAGAACTAGCAGTCGCTGCCTGGACCTCTTTGCTCGCTGTGCTTATTCTACTCAGCAGATACTGCATCTGAATGTCACTGTCAATGTGGCGCTGTATCAGATGTTTCAGTCAGCCTCAGCATCAGCCGGATTGGAGAAGAGAGCCAGGGCCAGGCGAGGAGCAGATGGATGTACATGTACGTTCGTTACTACAGCTCTTGGAGATCTCTTATCACGATTCACGAATCTTTCCGTGATCTCTTCACTTGTAGCGACGGAACACGCAACCCCATGTTGGCCGCTAGAAGAGAGAACATAGGCTGTTCCCGTGACTGCACAATCAGCATCACATTCACGTTTGATCGCCGGCTTCCTGCATCAGCACGCCAATCGTTTTATGAATCGACGGGTGCGGGTGCGAGTCTACAGGCTACCTGCCCCCACCGGCTAGTGTAGTTTGATGTCCATATCACTGTCAGCGGTGTTTACGGTTGTATCCATTTGCTATGCTAAGGGTTACGGACTGCTTCGCTCCACGTTTTTTTTTTTTAGCTTCGCTCCACGTATTTTTAGCTAAACGGTTTCAGCTCCGCACGCTTTGTTCGAGAAAAAAGGGTGGAGATATGAGAGCACCTAAAGGGGTGCTTTACAAACTTCAGGTTTTTTTTTTTTTGAGCTGCTCCACGGTGGAGTTTGTAGCGCAGTTCAAACACCCCCTAACTCATGGGTCGGAATTCTTTTTTTTAGCTACACATGCATGTAAAACCTGTATCAATGTAGTATGAATTTTACTCATGTTTCAGAGTTTAGTGGCTTGTGAGTCTAGTAGCACATTACCTTTGAGCTAAAAATGGTATGGACCAAAAGCTTAAAGATGTATCCATAAATATAATGGAACAAGACAGTTACGAATATTCGTTCTAGTGTGTGATGCATGCATTCATTCCAAAGTTCCCCAAGAATTCTGAACAGACGTAAGAGAAGACACATGTCGTAGTAGTCCTGTGCTTGCAAAGTGACCGGGGCACGCTAAACTTTTTGGAGATAGTATGACAAATAGAATTGGTGGAATAGTTGATTGCATTGCTGAGTTGGTGAAAGAATTATATGGGAATACATTGCTTAGTCGATAGAGATAAAGGCATAACAGAATTACACAATCTTAATCTATCATATCTGAAGATATCCCATATTCTCTAAACACATTCCTTATAGTCATAGCAAAGAGCGGCGCAGACGAAAGCTAAAAGTGTCTAAAGACATTCTCACCGGAATCACAACCGACTCCAAAAGATAGGGTAGACCAAACCAATTAGCCTAGAGCGTACCTAACTTGGGGGTGTCGCACCGACTTGGTGCACAAGAATGGTCGAGTGGGACATGCTATCCTCCGCACAGCGGGGTAGCCATTAGTCCTGTTCGCTTGACTTATAAGCCGTACTTTTTCAGCCAACGAACAATATTTTTCTCTCACAATAAATCAGCCAACCATACTTTCAGCCATGTCTTATCAGCCAAGCGAACAGGACAAATTGCGCGGGAGGAGGAGTACATCAACAGGCTTAGACGCTATACGGACAGGCTACCGTGTGGGCCACACTCTGCATAGTAATTATACTGTGCAGGACCAAGTACGGAGTTCGTCGTACTCTCTATTGTACCGGCACTATGCTACCAACCTAGCATGGGTAGCCATGTGCTACCTAACCAGTATGACGAGTCCTTGTTGTCTCTTCAAATCAGACCAAGGCCTATAAGGGGGTGTTTGGTTGCTCCTCCTAAATTTTAGTCGTTGTCCTATCGGATATTTGGACACATACATGGAGTATTAAATATAGACTCATTACGAAATTAATTATATAGTTTGCGACTAATTTGAGAGACGAATCTTTTGAGCCTAATTAGCCCATGATTTGACAATGTTTGCTACAGTAAAACATGTGCTAATGATAGATTAGTTAGGCTTAAAAAATTCGTCTCGTGGAGTACTGACGGATTATGTAATTTGTTTTTTTATTAGTATCCGAACACTCCATGCAACATCCTCCCAACTCACCTCCTAAGTTTTAGTAGCCGGATCCAAACACCCCCTAAGGCCTCGTTCGTTTTGGCCCGGAACGCGGCCTGATCCGCCCGGATTGACATGGCCCGGTTTGAAGTCAGGTCGGGCCAGGATTGGTCGTTCGGTTAGATACGATCCGGAAAGGAAACTGGCCAGGTTTTGCCATTCCGCTCCCTCCACGGCCTGGAACAAAGCCACACCTCCTACCCTCCAGATTGGATCCTGGAGGGAGGCGGCGCAAGGTACGACGCGAGAAACCAGAGGCGAGGCGACCACGAGCACCCGCAGTGGAGGCGATGGCGGGGCGGCGCGAGGCGACGACGCCATCGACTCCAACCGTACGTCCTTCCCCTTCCTCATCCCTTCTCATCGGTGATCCCCTCACTCTCCCCTTCATCCTCGTCATCTCTCCCTCTAGGGTTCTTGATCCTGGACGACGAGCACGATGATCTAGTTCTAGTTGAGATCCGCGGTGCGGGTATGCGGGATATGGATTAAATTTTGCGCTAGTGAGTTCTCCTCTTCCTTCCCCTTTTTTCTCCCTGGTGCTGCCTAGGGTTCATAGTTCTTGAAGTCAAGATTCTTTTTCTTATAAAGTATTGAAGCCTCAATTGGTTAATGATGAGTTGATGCAATTGCTTGGGTTTTCTTTTTACACACTGTTCCTTGTGTTATGATTACAAAGTCGCTAGGTGATTCCTGACAGGGGTTAGGAAATGTGGGTAGGTTCTTAGGTGGTGCTGAGTTGTTATATATGACAAATATATTGCGGTCCTAAATGAGAAGGTAGATGCCTAACATGATGCCTGTTATGTTTAATTGTGGTGCCTTCTTGTTGTATGAGTTTTGTCACCATATCCTGATATCCATGTGTCATGAGTTATGCAACTGCAAAGACAACTTATTTAGCAACTTTAGTCTGACTGAAAATTAACCATTTGATGTGAGATGCCGTATTGTTTTGTTTTGTTTTCCAAAAGAGAGAAAAAAAGGCACTGATTGGACCAAAGACTTGTATAGGTAGCAGAGTACTAGTAGCATACTCCTCGTAGCAAAATTGAAGTTGACGTACTACAATATGTCATAATCCATGCTAGCTTATTTTGTGTTAATTGTGACCATGGCTGCTGCTGAAATGCTGCAACTTATATTCAGTTTCTGAACTTCATTATGTATCCCGTGCATGCTTGTCTTCTATTAGTATGGCGACCTGGTTATGTATATGCTTCATCCATTTTAAGTGCTAACTGTAATGGTTTAGTTCAGTTTATAAATTGATTCCATACAATTTAATCATATTCGTAAGTCTATAGTAACTGTAACTTAAATATGAGTATTACCTGCCAGGTCAAACATATGCTTAGATCACTGTAAACATGGAAGTATGATATGGATGTGAGGAAAACATTGGAAACCACCTGCTAAGCGCAAACTTCTTATCTGAACCTGTCGATACAGAAAGTGATCAACTAGTGAATATTTATAGTTTTACTGTACGTTGTGATCGGAGGTGGCCTAGCACTCAATGACACAGGATTTATACTGGTTTAGGCAACGTGCCCTACGTCCAGTCAGGGTTAGTCGGTGACTTTATTCCTGAGCCCAGGTGCTCGAAGTTTGTTGTGGGGTTATAAACAAGAAGGAGAAAGATGGGGTGTACAAGAGGCCCGGTTGGCTCCGGTCAGAAGGGCCGAGAGCGACGGGGACTCTGCTATGACCTAAGTGTTCAAGCATGTGCTTAAGGTCTGAACCTGGTGGTTCTATGGTTGTGAGCTATTGGACTAATGAATCTAAAGGAACTGAGCTTGGATGATTTGGTCTCTTTTGTTGGAGGGAGTGCATCCCCTTTTATAGATGAAGGGGATGACTTTACAGGTGAGAGGGAGAGGGTATTGTCGACAGAATATGCTCGATAGTCCACCGAGGGATATCCCGCGATGGTAGATTTGTCGGTGGGGTGCGCATAATCAGGAACCGGATGGTGACACAAGGCGTAGAGACAGCGATTTAGACAGATTCAGGCTATCTGATCGACGTAATACCCTATGTCCTATGTCTTTGGTGTATTGTATTAATCTAGATAACCAAGTAGCTTGATCTAGATGTATGTATCCTATCCGCTAGGGGACCCCTACCTCTCCTTATATACTCTAGAGGAGGTAGGGTTACAAGAAAAGTATCATATTTGGTACTATACAATGTCTTATGGTGCACGCCAAGTAGCATCGTGCATGCCTTGATCTTGTGGGCTAGGCCACCTCTGATGGTGCGGCCCATGTCTTGGGGGCCATACCCCCACAGCTAGTCCCCGAGCCTGACAGTAGATGACGCAGTCACGTGGTGCCAGGGTCATAAAGTAGAAGACCAGCCGAGCAGGCAGCCAGTCCCCGGACATAGCGGCGATGACCGAGCAGCGAGGAGCGAGGAGTCCCTGGCGTCGCTGGCGATATCCAAGCACCGAGGAGCAAGGAGTCTCCAGTGTAGGCGGTGATGACCGAGCACCGAGGAGCGAGGAGTCCCTGGCGTAGGCGGTGATGTTCGAGCACCGAGGAGTGAGGAGTCCCTGGCATCGCTGGTGATGACCGAGCACCGAGGAGCGAGGAGTCCCCGGCGTCACTGGCGATGACCGAGCACCACAGAGCAAGGAGTCCCCAACGTAGACAGCGATGACCGAGCAGCGAGGAGCGAGGAGTCCCTGGCATCACTGGCGATATCTGAGCACCGAGGAGTGAGGAGTCCCCAGCGTAGGCAGCGATGACCGAGCATCGAGGAGCGAGGAGTTCCCGGCGTCGCTGGCGATGACCGAGCACCGAGGAGTCCCTGGCGTAGGCGGCGATGTCCGAGCACCGAGGAGTGAGGAGTCCCCGATGTCGCTGGCGATGACCGAGCACCGAGGAGCGAGGAGTCCCCAGCGTCGCTGGTGATGACCAAGCACCGAGGAGCGAGGAGTCCCCGGCATAGGCGGCGATGTCCGAGCACCAACGTAGCTGACGACGTCTGTGCGGTGAAGTGTGCCCACTTAGTCCTTGAGCACAAAGAATCCGAGCGCTGAGGAGTAACCAGCGTAGCTGGCGAAGAAGCACGAGTGGCGAACAGTCTAGTCAACTAGTCGGTGGCGAAGTGAGCATTGAGTAGAAACGACCGACGAACAGTCCGATCAACTGGTCGACGATGGAGTCCATGAACCGAGCGGTCCGACCAGTTAATCGGTGGAGGAGCCCGAGCACTAGGTGATCCGATCACCTGGATGATGATCCTACAGTACAAACATGTAGAACGGGTAGTACATGATGTAAAAATAAATGAACTCTGGAGAAAAATCAGTAATGGTGATGAAACGACATATGCAGTTCGGCGATCAGTTGGCGTGAAAATATATTTATGTTTAATATAAACCACCCGAACAGTTAGTGTGTAGCTGAGTCTCTAGTCCTAGCTAGCCCATAGTCCATAACGTCAAGCGCGGAGCCCATGCACGTGTAGGAGGAACAGGCGTGACCAAGGAGCCGCTGTCGACCACCCATAACGCAGAGGGCAGACGCTCGTGCATGTGTAGGGAGGAGCCAGAGATAGGGCCATCTCTGAAGGCGTTTGAGCATCAACAGGACTGTTCGAGGGTTCAAAAAATCATTTGGAGAGCAAATATGGAGAAAATAGCTCAGAGAAACATTATGGCTGAAAGTGCATATAGCCCTTTAGTGAGTTTTGGATGATTGAATGACAACGTGATTAAAGAACTAACCTGTTTGCTAAGTATGGACAGGTAATAGGTTATCTCACAGGTACTTAATGAAAGCCAAAATGATGTGTTATTGTGTAAACAATCTAGTTCAAGCACAAGACAACAATGCAAATAGAATTCATGCAAAGGCTTATTTATTGTGGGATTTCCATGTTCTATGTGAAAGCAAGCTTGTAAGATTTAATTAATGAGACATAAGGGATTGCATATGGATTGGTCTCATATTTGAAGCTTGCTAAATTGAAATGAAAAAGATAATAATACATATGAATGAATGATTCAACACAAGATATGACTTAATGGCTTGAGATGGTGAAGATAGCAAGGAAAGGCTTCGAGGTACTAAGCAAGGGTGAAGGGCAAGCGACGGCTTGGCGGCCGAAGAATCTAGCTAGGGTGAAGAAGAAAGTACTTGCATTTAGTTGAGGTACTAATCAAGCTAAGATGGTCATATTGATGTGAAGGATCAAATCTATATTGGACAAGTTGATTAAAGTGACTTGATGCATTTGGAGTTATTCATATTTGATGAATGGAATCAAGTCACATGCTCAAGATGGCTATGCTCAAGTGAAAAGTTCAATATTGACATGTTGGCACCCTCACTTGATGAAGATTGAAAGACACGGCATCAATTTAAAGAAGATCAACTCAAAAGGTTTAATTTTGTTTTTCTTTTGATCTTGAGTTAATAGGTATGCCATACTATTAAGAGGGATGCAAGTTTAGGTGGTCTGAGGAAGATAGAGTGCTCAAGCATAATAATTAAATCAAAAGAGAGACTCTAGCACTTCACGGGCACATAGAATAATTTTCTGTGACTGTCGGTGTCGGAAGTCCCGACGTAAGCCGGAACTCCCGACAGTCGGAAGTCATGACTCTTGCCGGAAGTGCTGACTCCCAGTCACTGCCTGTGCGATGACTGTGGATGTCGGAAGTCCCAACGTGAGTCGGAACTCCCGACAGTCGGAAGTCCCGACCCAAGCCGGGAGCCCCGGCATCGATGGTTCTACTGACCTGCTGACTGTGCACGTCGGAAGTCCCGACGTTTGTCGGAAGTTCCGACCGTCAGAAGTCCCGACGTTCGTCAGAAGTCCCGACGTTGGCTGTCTCAAGTGGACTTTGACCTCGCATGAATAGTGTTTTCTTCATACGTCGGAAGTCCTGAGATCTGCGTCGGAACTCCCGACGTAGATCTGAACGGTTAGATTTTGCCTTGGAGTATATATACCCCTCTCCTCATTTCTAACCGTTGCCCACTCATTTCATTGCAACAAACACTCAGCCAAAACAGCCCCCAAGCATTCTAGGCTCGCCACTCTTCTCTCCTTTGCCTCCAACTTCAATTCCTAAAGGGTTTGAGTGTTTGGAGAGTGGATTGAGTGAGAAAAACACTTTGAGCAAGCTTGAGCACTTGATTTCTTCGTCAAGCCGGTTTGATTTGCATTTGTTACTCTTGGGGATTTTCCCCTAGCCGGCGAGGCGTCGCCCAAGAGCTTCCATCTTGTGGAAGAGCCTTGGGAAGTTTGTACTACCCTTGTTTTCTAGTGAAGAAACTCAAGTGACCTTTGTGGTACCCTTGAGTGAGGCAAGGAGGTGGAAGAGACTCCGACCTAAGTGGTCACCTCAACAACGAGGACGTAGGAGCTCCTTTGTGGGGCTGCCGAACCTCGGGATAAATTCTTGTCTCCCGCGTGCTTGTTGTTGTTGTGATTTGCTCGAAATTACTTGTATTTGGTTGTCTCCTTCTCTCTAGCTATTCCTTAGGGTTTGGGCCTTGATCCACGGAGTGGTGGCTTATCAACGTCAAGAGAGTGACCCAACACCTTATCTTACCACTAGGAAGTGGGTTTGTAAGTCATCGGCATCACAAAGTTCATTTTAGCACTTGTAGTTCATTTCCCGTAGGGGTCGGAAGTGCTGACAGTTTGCGTTGGAAGTTCTGACCCAAACTGTCGGGACTTCTGACACGTCAGAAGTTCTGACCCAAACGTCGGGACTTCTGACACGTCGGAAGTTCTGACCCAAACTGTCGGGACTTCCGACATTAACTGACTAGTGCATTTTGATTCAACTCTTTGGTTGCCGTTGTTTGGCTCCCTAGGTTTATCTAGTATCTTTTATATACTTTGTGGCTAACTTGTGAGGGGTTGTATTACTTTGATTTGGAGTTTCCATTTTGGAAACTCCTATTACTAATCGTTTCCGCTTTTAAAGGTGTTGATTTTTCAGAAACGCCTATTCACCCCCCCTCTAGGCGACATCCTAGATCCTTTCAATTGGTATCAGAGCGAGGTTCTCACCTAAAGCTTCACCGCCGTGAGAAAAGGATGTCGACGCCTATCGAGTTGGAGCCGATGCTTCTCCAAAATGATGGTTCAAACTTTCTACCTTGGTCAATTCATGTACTCAATGCTTTTAGAAAGATTAGTCCTCTTGTTGAGCATATTGTGTTTGCAAGCATACCTCTTCCTATAGTTGATTGGAGCAACTATAAGAATTTATCAAAAGAGGAAGAAATATGCGTGCAACTCAATGCTCAAGCTATTAATATCATTTTGAGTACATTGAGTGCAGAGGTTCAAGATGAGGCAATATTCAATGGACAACCACCTCCGGAGAGTGCTCATCTCATTTGGACCAAACTCATTGAGTTATATGGAAAATCCAAATGCGATGATGCACTTGAGGTCGAGTCAATGGAAAATATGTCCATTATGTCTTCATGCAGCGAAGAAGCCTCACAAGATCTCAAGAGCGCCGAGCTGGAGCAAGAGGTGCAAGCCGAGGTGACTGCGATGTTTGCAAGCGCATGCCGGACGTGTCCAGTATCCCTACCAGACACGTTCGGTATGGCCGAGGCAGTCGGACAGCAGACAGTCTGTGATGATGAGGCTCAAGCCCGGTGGCGGCCAAGTGATGAGTCAACCTCAGTATCTCATGATCCTCATCACTTGTGTCTCATGGCCAAGAAAAGCAAGAAGAAGGCTAGCAAGAAAGATCAAGCCAAGGAGATAGCACGAGTAGATGATCAAGAAGAGAGTGATATTGAAATTGAAGATAGCTACACTCTTGATCATCTAAGCAACAAAGACAAGCTCATTCTCATGAAGCTAGTTGAGAAGAATGATGAGCTAGAGGAAGAGAATGAGAAACAAGAGCAATCTCTTCAAAATCAAGAAAAGTTTCTCATCTCCAAATTGCAAGAGCTAAAGGGCATAAATGAGAGGTATGAAAAATTATCAATTGAGCATGCTTTAATTACTAACTCCTCTTCTAGTGTTTCACAACTAGAGAAGGAAAACTTTGAGCTCAAGGCAAAATTAGATGAACTCTCAAGCAAATATAATGTGCTACAAGCAAACTATGTTCATCTCAAGTGCTCTCATGAAGAATTAGTAGAATCAAGCATCATGCTTGAGGTGGCTCATGAGGTTGTGATTACAACGGTAAAATCATCTCAACCTCCTACTCACACACTCACTTGTACACAATCTCAATTGAATATTTCTTGTGCTAATGAGTGTGCTTCTCAAGCAAGCCAATCTTCGATTGAGCAAAAATTTATAGAAAACATAGAGCTCAAAGAAGAGGTGAAAAGATTAAAGAAAGATGTGATTCGATTGAAGGGTAAGGAGAAAGCACAACCTTCTCAAGATAACCGTGATAACATGGTGAAGAAGCTTGAGAAGGGTTCAAACCTTACTTCCTTCAAAACCCAACAAAGGAATCACATTTCAAGCAAGGCCAACACAACCAAGAGCAAGAAACATGGAAAAAGTATGTGCTATGGTTGTGGATTGTATGGACATGAGTGGGCTATGTGTCCACATAAGAATTGGGCCGACAAGGTTGAAGCCGCCACTCAAAAGGCTTCAATCAAGGAGGCCAAGCAAGTGAAGAGTGATGGACAAAGCGCTTGTCTCATGAGCAAGAAATTGGGGCATCCTACCAAGAAATGCCCAATATATCAAGAGTCAAGAAAGGTAGCCCAAGTTGCAACAAGAAGATGCTATGGATGCAATGAGATGGGCCACAAGGTTGATAGATGTCCATACAAGCAAAACAAGCATAAAGCAAATAAAGGTCGCATATGCTATGCTTGTAAAAGAAAGGGGCATCTAAGCTATGATTGCCCAAATGGTAACATCCCTAAGCCGAACACATTTGTTTATGATAATATGCTTAGGAAGACCACAAAAGGAGTTAGCACTAGCAAGGTGATGTGTTCACCACAAACTAGTACTAAGGCCATTTGGGTGCCTAAGCACTTGTTGACTAACCCAAAAGGACCCAACAAGAGTTGGGTACCAAAATGTGCTTAGGTTGATAATGTAGGTACTTGGTGGTGAGATGAAAGCTTCGAGGTGGTTGAGCAAGTAAATTGAAAATATTCACTCAATCTATCAATCAATTCTTATCATAATCTCATATATGGTTGACCCGAAGATAAATCAATGACCATATCGTTTACTTCATCTCTACCATTGGTAACAAGTATCTAAAGACCTTATAGGATAGCCACTTTGTGTTTAGTGCTCAATGGCTCACAAATAAGCATATTTGTGAAATAATTGGAAGTGACTAATTAGTTTTATTTAATCATTATCATATTTGCCATGTGATGCTTTTAATGGCTCTCTAGTAGAGCAATGCATTTGTTCAGATGTAGGCATACAAGAAGTACTAGAGCTAAAACGAAGAATCACAAGCAGCGCTTCAATTGTTTCTGTCCTGCGCCTACCAGATATGTCTGGTATGGCCAGGGTAGAAAGGAAAAGTGTTTATGTTCTTCACATGCCGGACGTGTCCGTTATGTCTACCGGACGTGTCTGGTATGGTAGGAACCAGAGCACTAATTGGGATGCAATTGAGGTTTGATCCATATGATTTCATATATCCTTAATTTGCTCAGAAGCTTGTGATCTATCAAACCTAAGTGGGTTGTGAGTATGTCTCAACGAAATTTAAATATGGCAAATTACTTTGTGTTGGTCAAAATAGAAAATTGACTCCCAAATTCTTAAAAGAATAAAGTGCTTGTTGAAAGTCAGTCAAATTACTTGTGGTACTTATTTAGGGGGAGCTCAGTTTCTATTTTGCACCATTGTGGACTAACAAATTTATCTAGTATTATTTGTAGTCCTTTGGATGAAAATTGATTTCATATATGGTATGATTATTTGACAAGTGAGGTCAACATGATGTTGTCATGCCATGTATTATCTCAGTGGTGATATTGTGGACTAACAAATTTATCTAGTATTATTTGTAGTCCTTTGGATGAAAATTGATTTCATATATGGTATGATTATTTGACAAGTGAGGTCAACATGATGTTGTCATGACATGTATTATCTCAGTCGTGATATTGTGGGCTCAAGACAAAGGTATGTATTTACATACATGCATTGTAAGTGCATCTAAGGCCCTTTATATGCTAGTGTGTGCATTTGTGTGATATAGGATAGATGTTTTTCAAAATCCCTAACTAGCATGTGTAGGTGGTGTGGTTTTCGAAAATCATGTGGTTTTTGGGTCTTTGTGACCTAGTCATGTCATATTGTGATTATTGCTACCCTTGGTTGATTATTTGCCTAATCACATGTGACATGGTTCTCTCAAGTCCATAAAAATCCCTATGTCCGTCTAAATTCTCTCTCAAGTTTTTAAAAATCATAAATTTGCCAAATATTCATAAAAGAGAAAATCAATTCTTGGCTAATTCATGTCCCCTAAGTGAGAATCCTAAGCCTATTTCAATTGATGCAAATATTATGCCTAGGAAGGTTTGTTATTGTACCTTATTGGTTAGTATTGCAAAAATTCCGCTATTCATACTAAGGCTATGCCTAAGTATGTTGCATCTAACATGAGAGGACCCAAACTAGTTTGGGGTACCATCGAAAAGTGGATGATCGTTTGTAGGTACCATGGCATTGGAGACTTGATTCAATGAAATTATTATTGTTCATCTTATGTTGAGTCAAGTATTAAAATCTAGTGCAATTCTATCCCAATGCCAAGTCAAAATTGATTGAAGTCCATATGCTATCAACATACAAGTGTCATATTCAAGTTGTGGGAATTTATTGATGTATTTGAAGGCCTGCAAATAAGTGGAGTTGCAGCTTGCAAAGATGATCATAAGCTATCAAAGTATATCTCTTGTTGATCAAAGTTTATTTGGGTGCATATGAGTTAATTGAATTGGATATATATATATATGCATATGTTGCTTGCTATGAGATGTTTGAATGGATTAAATGCTTAAGTAATCAAGTTTAAAGTTGGTTTGATTGGATATGTTCATAAGATTTCTTCTAGTAAGTGGTTTGAATGGACATATGTCTTGTGAGAGTATTTAAACAAGTTGATTTCAAGTTTGGTTCAATTTGGAGAAAAATAGCTCAATTATTGAAATCTGTCCAATATTGAAAATCTGAGCTAGCAGTGATCATTGACATGTTTGAGCAACCAAATCTATTTGTATTGGCTTGAAACTTGGTCTGCATGCTCTACACTTATGGTATTAGTTGCTGTGCAAATTTCATGAGATTTGGATAAGTGATACTTCGGATTTGGAGTAGATCTTGTCAGCTATAGTGCAGCAGTTTTCAGCATGTAGCAGTGTGGAAAGATATGAAATCTGGTAGCAATATAGAAGTCAAAAGAAGCTAAAATTTTTACAGCTACTAGAAGGCTTAGTGTGTCACATCTTCACCAAATTTTGTGGTTTTTGGATATGTACTTTGGGAGATATGATTTATTCTTTGAAGAGTACAGAATCTGCCAGGAAAGTGACAATTATTGGATTGATCAAAAGTCACTTAGATTCAAAGGTCCTCAAATTAGAATCATATCTATAAGTGATTGAGGTACCTATGTTTTGGTTTTGGTTTGAGATAGAAGTATGACAAATGATGAGTACAAGACAATTTGTTTGAAGAGTGTATCTGGTACACATTTGGTACTCAAGCTAGAGATCAAGACCAAGATGAAGATGAAGATGGAGTTTAAGTTCTAGTGATAATTGGAGATCTTTTGATAGAAAGAAAAGGACTTAAACAAGTAGAAAGAAAAGGACTTAAAGAAGGATTCAAAGTTATTCATCAAATTAAGTCCAACAATATGGATCAATCAAACAAAATCTTTCAAGTGGATCAAGTGATTTTCTTTTAAGTTATTTCAAGTGAGTATCAATGATGGTTCTTTGGAGAGAGGTCACTTTATCCTAGGCTTGGATGGCTAAAATCAAAGTGGTAATCTAAAGGGACATTTGAGGTACTTGGTTGAAGAAAATCAAGAGATTGGTCTAGAAAGCAAGCAACACCCAAAAGAGAACAAGTCATGAAATTTTAAGTGGTATTACAAGTGGTGCATCTTTTTAGTTCTCTCAAGCAAGCAATGATCAAAGAAGAAGCAAGCCAACCACAACAAGAAGAGTGCACTTGATCATTAGTGATTCTCAATTCATATGGGTGAAGAATAGGAATTCAAAGAATTGGTATCTATTGGTCTTCACCAAGCTTATAATTGGACTTCATGGTGCTATTGGAGAAATGAATTGAAATCTATATGACTATCTTCCTCTCCAATATAGCAAAGGTATCATTGTATTGTGCATGATCATTTTTCATCCCTTACTAGTATGCCGTTAGTACATATAGTACATGCTTATAGGATCATGCATTACAAATGAAAATTTTTAGACTCATAGAATACCACTATTGCTTGAATGATTATATAATCTAGTGGTTAGTGTATGAGTTGGTTCATGAGCTAGTAAACCCATGTACTTGATCTATTTTGAATTGCAAACAAGTGACAAGTACAACCTCTTTAAGATGACAAAGGGGGAGAGTTTAATACAAAGAGAGAGATTAGTACAAAGTTTGAACCTTAAGCACCCTTTGTGCTTTGTGTGACAGCTTGTAGCCCCTTTGTCCTTAGTATGTCATTGTTGGACCTTTGTGGTGATAGATGACAAAGGGGGAGAGAGACTGATTAAAGCTTCAGGATAGTCTCATTTGCTTATCTTTGTACCTGAAGATATGTACTACAGGCTGTCGTTTCTTGTTTTTGAGCTTCATTGATGTATCTTGGATTTGAGATAGATTGTATCATGTGAGAGATGAGACTCACTTATGCTTTATCTATGTATCTCTTGAGATATGATCTTTTTTATATATCGGTGGTTTCTAGACTTGAGAAAATGTGTAATGAGTGCTATGTGTGAATTACATGTGTTATATTTATTTTCATAAGGACTATGCATGCTAGAATGAAAATATTTGATGTGATGCCTTTATATTTATTCTTGTGTGATATATCTTGTCATATGCATCACGGTTTAACTTTGTCACACACATGCACCCCACGGATGCAATGATTTAGGGGGAGTCTTCTATATGTTTTAGTATGTGCAATTGACATTTGAGGTTATTTTGTGAATTCTAATCATAAGCACATATTAAGGGGGAGCCTCTCATAAATCATTGAACCCAAAAGTTTAAATGTTTATATCATTTTGTAAGCTTTAATCAAGTTGTCATCAATCACCAAAAAGGGGGAGATTGAAAGTGCATATAGCCCTTTAGTGAGTTTTGGATGATTGAATGACAACGTGATTAAAGAACTAACCTGTTTGCTAAGTATGGACAGGTAATAGGTTATCTCACAGGTACTTAATGAAAGCCAAAATGATGTGTTATTGTGTAAACAATCTAGTTCAAGCACAAGACAACAATGCAAATTGAATTCATGCAAAGGCTTATTTATTGTGGGATTTCCATGTTCTATGTGAAAGCAAGCTTGTAAGATTTAATTAATGAGACATAAGGGATTGCATATGGATTGGTCTCATATTTGAAGCTTGCTAAATTAAAATGAAAAAGATAATAATACATATGAATGAATGATTCAACACAAGATATGACTTAATGGCTTGAGATGGTGAAGATAGCAAGGAAAGGCTTCGAGGTACTAAGCAAGGGTGAAGGGCAAGCGACGGCTTGGCGGTCGAAGAACCTAGCTAGGGTGAAGAAGAAAGTACTTGCATTTAGTTGAGGTACTAATCAAGCTAAGATGGTCATATTGATGTGAAGGATCAAATCTATATTGGACAAGTTGATTAAAGTGACTTGATGCATTTGGAGTTATTCATATTTGATGAATGGAATCAAGTCACATGCTCAAGATGGCTATGCTCAAGTGAAAAGTTCAATATTGACATGTTGGCACCCTCACTTGATGAAGATTGAAAGACACGGCATCAATTTAAAGAAGATCAACTCAAAAGGTTTAATTTTGTTTTTCTTTTGATCTTGAGTTAATAGGTATGCCGTACTATTAAGAGGGATGCAAGTTTAGGTGGTCTGAGGAAGATAGAGTGCTCAAGCATAATAATTAAATCAAAAGAGAGACTCTAGCACTTCACGGGCACATAGAATAATTTTCTGTGACTGTCGGTGTCGGAAGTACCGACGTAAGCCAGAACTCCTGACAGTCGGAAGTCATGACTCTTGCCGGAAGTGCTGACTCCCAGTCACTGCCTGTGCGATGACTGTGGATGTCGGAAGTCCCGACGTGAGTCGGAACTCCCGACAGTCGGAAGTCCCGACCCAAGCCGGGAGTCCCGGCATCGATGGTTCTACTGACCTGCTGACTGTGCACGTCGGAAGTCCCGACGTTTGTCAGAAGTTCCGACTGTCGGAAGTCCCGACGTTCGTCGGAAGTCCCGACGTTGGCTGTCTCAAGTGGACTTTGACCTCGCATGAACAGTGTTTTCTTCATACGTCGGAAGTCCCGAGATCTGCGTCGGAACTCCCGACGTAGATCTGAACGGTTAGATTTTGCCTTGGAGTATATATACCCCTCTCCTCATTTCTAACCGTTGCCCACTCATTTCATTGCAACAAACACTCGGCCAAAACAGCCCCCAAGCATTCTAGGCTCGCCACTCTTCTCTCCTTTGCCTCCAACTTCAATTCCTAAAGGGTTTGAGTGATTGGAGAGTGGATTGAGTGAGAAAAACACTTTGAGCAAGCTTGAGCACTTGATTTCTTCGTCAAGCCGGTTTGATTTGCATTTGTTACTCTTGGGG
This sequence comes from Miscanthus floridulus, assembly GCF_019320115.1. Classification (NCBI taxonomy): domain Eukaryota; kingdom Viridiplantae; phylum Streptophyta; class Magnoliopsida; order Poales; family Poaceae; genus Miscanthus; species Miscanthus floridulus. Next base: position 147,194,837 of record NC_089584.1, read on the forward strand.
ATTTTCCCCTAGCCGGCGAGGCGTCGCCCAAGAGCTTCCATCTTGTGGAAGAGCCTTGGGAAGTTTGTATTACCCTTGTTTTCTAGTGAAGAAACTCAAGTGACCTTTGTGGTACCCTTGAGTGAGGCAAGGAGGTGGAAGAGACTCCGACCTAAGTGGTCACCTCAACAACGAGGACGTAGGAGCTCCTTTGTGGGGCTGCCGAACCTCGGGATAAATTCTTGTCTCCCGCGTGCTTGTTGTTGTTGTGATTTGCTCGAAATTACTTGTATTTGGTTGTCTCCTTCTCTCTAGCTATTCCTTAGGGTTTGGGCCTTGATCCACGGAGTGGTGGCTTATCAACGTCAAGAGAGTGACCCAACACCTTACCTTACCACTAGGAAGTGGGTTTGTAAGTCATCGGCATCAAAAAGTTCATTTTAGCACTTGTAGTTCATTTCCCGTAGGGGTCGGAAGTGCTGACAGTTTGCGTTGGAAGTTCTGACCCAAACTGTCGGGACTTCTGACACGTCGGAAGTTCTGACCCAAACGTCGGGACTTCTGACACGTCGGAAGTTCTGACCCAAACTGTCGGGACTTCCGACATTAACTGACTAGTGCATTTTGATTCAACTCTTTGGTTGCCGTTGTTTGGCTCCCTAGGTTTATCTAGTATCTTTTATATACTTTGTGGCTAACTTGTGAGGGGTTGTATTACTTTGATTTGGAGTTTCCATTTTGGAAACTCCTATTACTAATCGTTTCCGCTTTTAAAGGTGTTGATTTTTCAGAAACGCCTATTCACCCCCCCCCCTCTAGGCGACATCCTAGATCCTTTCAATGGCGATATACGGAAATTGGAAAATATTTAGAAGAATATTAAAGCATGACTTAGCTTTAGACAGAGCGTCTGGTCGGCGGCGTATGGCGTTATCTAGTCGGCGTTGATGGTGAACACCTGGCGGGCGGTGAGTTGTTGGTGAAGGCGACCTCGGAGGTGGTTCCAAGATCGGATCTGCTGTCACAGGGGCTGGTGTAGCAGTGATGAATCGTCGTCGTGGACCGGCATGGATCTCCATGGGATTGACGACGAGAACGCGTTGTTGATTTGAGGTCCATCTAGCTCACCATGGATCAAGCGCACACCCCTACCTAGCGCGCCAACTGTCGACAGAATATGCTCGGCAGTCCACCGAGGGGTATCCCACGATGGTAGATTTGTCGGTGGGGGTGCACGTAATCAGGAACCGGATGGTGACATAAGGCGCAGAGATAGTGATTTAGACAGGTTTAGGTCGTCTGATCGATGTAATACCCTATGTCATGTGTCTTTGGTGTATTGTATTGATCTAGATGACCAAGTAGCTTGATCTAGATGTATGTATCCTATCAGCTAGGGGACCCCTACCTCTCCTTATATACTCTAGAGGAGGTAGGGTTACAAGAAAAGTATCATATTTGGTACTATACAATGTCTTGCGGTGCACGCCGAGCAGCACCGTGCATGCCTTGATCTTGTGGGTTGGGCCACCTCTGATGGTGCGGCCCATGTCTTGGGGGCCATACCCCCACAGGTATGGATGTTGTTAAGCCTTGTTGCCCACACCGATGAGGATTGGATAATGGTAGGCGCCCACAACACTGTTGATGTCACTGTAGAATATCAGGTGCACGTCGGTACCTATAAAATATTGCTGAGGAGTCTCACCATGTTTACCGGGTATGGTGAATCTAGGCGCCTACAACACTATTGATGCCCAAGGGCATGTGAGGGGCTTTTTACCATACGAGAGTCTAGCAGCGCCTATAATATTGTAGGGATAAATGTCGGAGCCTACAATACTGTTTGTGTCAGGGTGGTTGTGGAACACTGTTCCCACAGGTGTATAGGGTATGGTCCCTGCACCATGGTTTGACTCGCGTGATGCTTTCTCTGTTCGTCCCTGGTCCCTTCCGAGCGGGCGTCCCCGGTCGAATGGCCCCAGTCGGCTTAGGTTGCGCCGGTCGGAGAAGAGCGGCGAGCAGGGTTCTTACGTACCCTGGTCGGAGAGATGTGGGGTCGAAGTCGGAAGTAGGGCTCGGGGCAGGCCTTCTGATCGGAGAGGCCGTTCGAAAGCGGCTGGAGCCCGAATCGAGCACTTCGGTCGGATAGGTGGGCCGAAGTAGCTGACAAGTGGGCGTTGCTCTTCTTGGGCCTAGCCTTTCGGTCGGTTGCTGCAACGTCCCTTTGCCCTATTGTTTTTAGACTCTCGGGTCGAGCCTTGGCATGGAAGTCAGTCCCTGAGAGACCCGGGTTTATGAACCCAACAGGAGCCCCCGAGCCCCTGGGCGATTCAGGTAGAATCGTCCGGGGGATTTTTGTCTTGCCGACGGGTGCGTGTGAGCGCACCCGTGGGTGTAGCCCTCGAGCCCCCAGGTGGTTCGGGCGCAACCATCTAGGGTGTTCTGTGTCATCAGGGGAAGTTTTCTGTTTTGTCGACGGGTGCGCTTGCGCGCACCCACGGGTGTAGCCCCCGAGCCCCCGGGTGGTTCAGGCAAAACCATCTAGGGGTGTTGTTTTAGTGGGCGTGTGTGCGTGTTTTTAGTCTAAGATAAAATTTTGTCAACCAAGGCGTCGTTGTGCAGCCGAGGCATTTTTAGGCGCGAAGATTGGATTTGAGACAGAACTTACTGATCCCAGCGTCGATACGCGTCGTGGATTGGGCGAGGAAGTTAGTTCAGATGCGAGAGAGCTCACTGATCCTGGCGTCGATGCGTGCCGTGGGATCAGGTGAGGGAGTTAGTTTGGACGTGAGAGAGCTCACTGATCCTAGTGTCGATGCGCGCCGTGGGATCGGGTGAGGGAGTTAGTTTAGTCGTGAGAGAGCTCACTGATCCTGGCGTCGATGCGTGCCATGGGATCGGGTGAGGGAGTTAGTTTGGGACAAACCCTGGCGTCGGTGCGCACCGTGGTTTTGAAATGGTTAGTCTTAGGGGTAGGACGAGGCCGAGCCCGTGGGTCCTGGCGTCGGTGCGTGCCGTAGGACCGGGTGGGTCGAAGTCATGGATCCCTGGCCTCATCGCATCCTGGGCAGCCGAGGTAGTTAGTTCAGTTAGTTTTCACGCGAGTTTAGAGTCACGGTCCCTAGATTTTTCGAGTGCAGTCGAAAGTGAAGTCATTACATGAGTTCAGAGTCATGGTCCCAAGCCATAGCCGGATGTCGTAGATCCTGTCGACGTGAGTTTAGGGTCATGGTCCTAGGGTTTTTGGAGCGTAGTCGGAAGTGAAGCCGTTACGCGAGTTTAAAGTCATGGTCCCAAGCCGTAGCCAGATGTCGTAGATCCTATCGATGCGAGTTCAAGGTCGCGGTCCCTGGATTTTTTGGCTTGAGTCCCTGAGCCCTATCGGGCCTTTGTGGGGGTCGATGTGAGTTGTGTGTGTTACCCCATCTGGTTTCTTACAACTAGAGGGGCTGAGTTTCGTCGTTTGTCCCAATCGCTCAGGCTTGAAGACTAGCTCGGTGAGTTTGCTAACGGGTGTGATTGAGCGGAATTTGGGTCTATCATTCGTGATGGGGTCGGTAAAGCCCTCTTGTGACATTCCACTACTCCTTTACCTATAACTCGGCAGATGCCTAGGTCGTTCCAGAGACTGACCTAGGTGGCCTAACGACCTCCCCTTGATGGAGATTTTATGGGCTTGGTGAGAGGTTTAGGATCAAACGAGAAGGTTGAGATGACCTAATTTGCCAGACTGGGCGAGGGCCGCATCGTGCTCATCTATAGTTTTCTCCCCTAGCTCTGTTGTTTGCTTATGTCGAATGAGGCAACCGCCGCTTTGTGACACAACATGGAGCGTTCTGGTGCATTTTGCTGCACGTGCGATGCTTAGTTCCTGAGCCCCCGGGCGGTTCAGGGCCCAAATCATCCAGGAGGTGCGGGCGTATGGAATGAATGCGCGTATGGATGTATGAAATGATTGTAAGGAAAAAGAGGTGGTTGGTAGTGCTCACCTTGATGGCTTAAGTGACAGGGTTCGAAGAGCTTCAGTCGGAAATGTCCAACCGGGACCTACGCTCGTCAATCATGGGTGAGTCCTTGTGTGAATAGTTTTTGTATTAATGAACACATGCTCATCTTGATGACCTAAGTGACGGGGTTCGAAGAGCTTCAGTTGGAAATGTCCGATCGGGACCCGTGCTCGTCGTTCATGACGGAGTTGGCATGGCCTACATGGGGTGCCCCTTCGCTTCCTACCTGTGTCTCGGGGTGGATACTCAACGATTTGATTGACTCAGGGGGCCGGTTGGTCTTCTGGTGGAGATTTTGTTTTTGGTCTCCACAGGTCTGTCCTAGGGAAACAGGGAGCCACCCGTGTGCGGTGGCACTTTGGTTCCTGTGCCCATCGTGTGGTAGTGGTTGATCATGCGGTAGTGATGGGCCATGGCTAGGCCATGTCCCTTCTGATCAGGAGCCATTCCATCACGCAGAGCATGTCTCATCGGTCAGGGCACGTCTTATCTACATTAAATGGAAAAGAGAGAAACTCTCGCTCCGTCGTTCTAGCTTCCCCGATCAGCGCGTCCTTCCCTAATCATTGTTCCCTTTTCCTTAAGTAGGAGAGGGGAGAGGGTTTTCGTTCTGTTCTTTTGCCTGTTCTTCATCTGCTGCCGCCTTCTCTCTCTTCCTTTTTGCCATGAGCGTTCGGAAATGTTGGACTGGAGGTCGTCCACCATGAGGAAGTCGGTGCTGGAGGTTTTTGTCATGAAGGGGTTTCTGCCACCACAGGAGGTGGCGCATTGGAGGGTCCTCGGGAGGGAGGAGTTCCTGCAACCTCATCCCGACGAGGTGGTTTCTTTCCTTACCTTTCATGAGCGCGGATTAGGATACCCCGCGCACTGGTTCCTGCGTGGGCTCCTCAATGAGTGGGGTCTGGAGCTGCAACACCTCAATCTGATGGGGGTGCTGCACATCACCGGTTTCATCACTGTCTGTGAGGCTTTCCTCGGGATGGAGCCACACATGGATCTCTTTTGGCTTTTCTTCTCTAGGAGAGCTATGATGGTGGGGAATTCGGCCGAGACCGCACCGGTGGGGGGGTTCGCCCTACAGAGGAAGCCAAGCACAGGAGGTTTGTATCCTGTGTACACCCCATGTGACTCCAACCGGGGATGGCATGGGGAGTGGTTTTACATCCGGAATCCGGTGGAGGCGCTGTTTCCGACGTTCACCGGTGGGAGGCCAGTGAAGCAAAAAAGTTGGTCGTGGGGTTGCGCCCGCACGGAGAGGCACAAGGTGGAGGTCATCAAGGAGGAGCTATGGAAGCTCATAAGGCTCGGCTTTGATGGGGTGCAGGTGTTCCACACCCTCTTTTGCCGCCGGGTTGCGTCGTTGGTGGAGAGGACGCGGCCGATGTGGATGTACGGTGGCCGGTCGGACCCGGACCGTGCGTCGTCGGAGGACTTGCCAGGCGATGAGGTCTGGAGTCACCTTAGCCGGGTGCTGTAGTTGAGGTCCAAGGATACGGTTGTGGGGAAACCCATATCGTTCAATGCCTCGGTCATGTCCAACCTGGTATGATCCCTTATTTTGTTCGTGTTTCTTCCTCTACTTTTGTTGTTTCTTGATCCCGGGCCATCCGTTCCATAGGGGCTTGAAAGGTATAAGTCCTGACCGCACCTTCCTAAGGCACCAGAGGGTAGGGCCTGGTAGGTCACCCAAAAGGAGGCGGTAGATGCCCGGAAGAAGAAAAGAACCAGGGAGGTTCAGTGGAAGGAAGAGAAGAAGGAGGTCGCTCGGCTTGTGAGGGCCGGGGAACATAGGAGCGACGTCAAGTCGGAACTCGCGTCGGATGATCCTATGGATTTGGATGACATGGTCTTCTCCGATGACGAGGAGAGCCAGGGGGTCGCTATGACCTCGGTGGAGCGTCGCGACCCTGCAACGATGTTCGCTGGTGAGGAGCAGGAGGCCGTGTGGCACGCGGAGGTTTCTATGTCAAGGAAGTGCACAGCAAGTGCAGACGTCGTCGACGAATGGGCGATGAAGTGGACGCGGTCACCGCGCCCCTCGGTGGCATCGCCGGTTCCACCGTCACCTATGGCGAACTTGGCTGAGCGAGCCAGGCGGTCCGAGGAGCGGACTGGCATTTGTACGCCGATGGGACCGGTGCCAACGCCTAGCTCACAGCCGGAGAGGCCCTACCTACCGTGGGTTTGGTCGAGCAGTCCAGGCGATCTGAGGAGCACACTAGTGCCCAGACAACGCGTGACTTGCGGTCAAAGGATGCTCCGCCCGCTGCTCCGGTCAGGAAGTTCTGAGCCGGAGGTTGTAGTGACTCACAGACCAGTCAGGAGCCGGTCAGGACGACTTCACCCCCGTCTGAAGCGAGGGGGCACGAGTCGCAACCTGGGAGCAGTCCTCGTGCTGCAGGCCCGTCGACATCGAGCTCTGCTTTCAGAGTCATGCCGCTCACCTCCCAGTATGTTTTTCTTTCTATTGTTTTTTGATATTCCGTTGGTTGAGCTTTTTCGGAGGGTGACTTACCTGCACTTTCTGTTAGCGGTCGGGGAATGCCGGGGTTGAGCATCGCTCCAACCCCCACGCAGGGGATTTGGAGGCCCACCCTACAACATGTCATGGCGAGCGAAGGGGGCAGTAGGGTGGCGGCGGCAAAGCCTTCCCTCCCAGGGGTGGTGCCCCTCGGGTCGGCTATTGACAAGGCGGCAGTGGTGGCATCAATGTTGGCGGCGATCCCAGTGTCGATGGTGGGGGTTGTGTCGGAGGTAACTCTCGCGGCCCCTCCTCCACCGGTCGCGGTGGAAGAGATGAGGGAGGGCGAGCTCCCTATCTCACCGGGTGGAGGGCCGCACGACTTATCCTTGCCATCGAAGCTGAAGGCGCCAAAGGGAAGTGCGACCGGGACGGAGTTGGGATGCCTGGCGGCGTTCCATGCGAATGAGGTGGTGAACATCCCATCTGACGACGAGGCGGATGTCGCGGCGGAGCCACTAGTGTCCCCGTGGGAGCTGGCGGTGGTCCAGTTGGAGGCTGGGCCCTCCGGTGGTTCACCGAAGGGTGACCTAGAGTGGCCCTGCCCTGAGGACCCATCGAAGGCACGGTTCATCCTTCGGGATTCCCAGGAGCGTTAGCTCTGGGACATTTTTGGGGGGGGGGGCAAGGGCATGCCACGGTGTCTGAGCTCACCAAGCTGTTCGTGAAGCTTGAAAGCGCCCGGAAGCAGGCTCAGTTCGCATGGCAGTTGGTTGAGGGCGACCTGTAGCTCGCCGTGGAGGTGAGTTTCTGGTACTTGTCCTTGCCCTTTGAATCTTTCATCGATTGTTTTTAGCATGCTTGTTTTTCGTAGGATATAAGGAAGATGTCATCCTGTAAGTCTTACTTCCTCCGGTCGGAATACGCCTGGATGGCTGAGCTCGAGCATCGGGTAGAGTCCGCTCACTGTGAGTCCCAAGATCAGGCGCCTGAGGTGGCCACGGTGCAGGCAGAGGGGCGGCGTGTAGCAGAGCGGACGACTGCCGCCGAGCAAGGGCTTGAGGCGATGAAAGCCCGCCAGGCGGAGACTAAGGTGGGGTTGTAGGCATCCCTGGCGAGCACTAAGGCGGTGCTTCAAGAGGCCTTGGCCGCCCTTGAGCCAGAGCGGAGTGCTTTGGCGTCGGAGCGGATCGCCCTAGAGTCGACAAGGAAGGCCCTGGAGGCAGAGCGGAGGGCTTGGTCGGAGGCAGACTAGAAGGTGCTCATGCTCCGAGGCCGGGTGATGGGGACGAAGGAGGCGAACGCTCGGCTGTGTGCGCAGGCGACTCAACAGGCGGAGGAATTCTCCGTCCTTGAGAACTCTCACGCTGGTACATACCCTTTCTTGTTTTTTGTTGTGTTTGTTTCTTTCTTTAGCCTGTTCTTGAGCTTGTCGCCCCTCCTTCAGAGCTAGATGGAAAGGTGAAGACACTGAAGCAGGACCTGGAGACGACCAAGGCGACCCTCAGCCAGAATGCGGAGGAGCTGGCCAAGTCCCATGAAGAGCGACGTGCTCTTAAGGGGGGCCTTGACCAGATCCACAACATTGCCCAGCTCATCGTCTCGGAAGTCTTCGGGTCAGTGCCAAGCACTAGCACGCCTGCTGTCAAGCTAGAGGAGGTCCCGGACGTGGTCAAGGACCTTGTCAGGAGCGGGCTGTTTTATGGGGCGTCGGGGGTGCTGACCTTGGTGGCAACGCACCACCCGAATCTAGACTTCGCCACTATCTACAGTAGGTATGCTAAAGGCCTAAGCATGGAGGACATCTAGTCGATCGGGGAGAGCTTGCTGCCGCACGCGCGATCGGTGTCGGAGCAAGTCTTCGCCGAGTGGGTATTGGACATTCGCCATGAAGACATGGCCCGAAGCATGCGTGGGGAGGATGCTTCCGAGCCTGCAGATAGCATGGAGCCTAGTTCGGGGGGACATCACCTTATCTCTGATTGAGCCGAACATCGTGCCGCCGGGGAGTGAGCAGCCCGTGTCTTCATCGGTCGCGCCGTCAGTAGATGTCGCTGGGCCAGTTTAATAGCTTGCAGAATATAAGTAGTTAGTAAACGTAAAAAGTTTTAAGTTCATGGGGGAGCCCCTGTGTAAAATGTTTGTGTGTGTTTTAGTGACTGCAATCGGTTTTTGTTTTTGTGATGGAGTTGCTCCATTCAGGGAAGCTTGTTCCCTTTCGTTCCTTAGCTTTTCCTTAGCATAATTTTGTTTTTTATTTCTTTCTTTCTCGTACCTACCCATTTGTCCCGTAGGCTGCAACCTTGTGAGCCCAGGGCATGGCCCGCGAGGCTCGGTCGCTCATAACCGTAGGAAAAGGCGGGGTGCGATCAGTCGGAATGTTTTAAAGAAAAGCTACGTAAGGTAAATCAAAGGAACGAACTGCCCTTTTATTCGGGTAGGAAGGAGTTTCTCCATATGAAAGTAAAAGAGTACTTAAAGTAAAAACAAAATAGAGGGGTAGTAGAGCCCCCTAGTGGAGCCCCCGAGCGCCCCGAGCCGAAAAGTGTTCGGGTCAGGGTGCTTTTATAGGAGCGTTCGCTAGGTAAACAAAGGTAAGACTGAAACTTAGGAAAAGAAAAAACGACATAGGTGTTCCAAGGTGCTCGGAGAGAGCATTGTCATTGTTGTCCTTCAGTCGGTAGGCATCCAGTCAGATCACTTCATCCTTAAGTCGTCTGGATCCTTGCCCGCTGTGCCCCCTTCTTCGGTTGCTGCCTCCTCGCCTTTTTCTTTCTTTGGCATGCCAGTCTATCTCAGTAGGCGCTTGAGAAGCTGGCAGTCCTTATAGAGATGATTGACAGGATAGTCATGGTTGGTGCACGGGCTCTTCATGAGCTCGTGAAAGTGGCCTAGAGGGTCTTGCTGGGGCTGCGTGCTCACGTGATCGGCCATGGCAACCGACGTGGAGTTGGCTGGTCGGCGGCGATCCTTTCTGTTCTTTTTCCCCTATGCATAGAGGGGCCCTCGTCTTGATCATGGAGCTTGGCCTTACCTTTGCCGTGGCCTCCGTTGAACCACGGTGGGAACGACGCTTGCTGGTGGTGTTGGACAAAGGTCCGTGGTCCTAGGCTGTCAGGGCTGGGACTCTGGTCAACGCTGCGCGTGTCTCGGTTCGGCCCGACCCACGCGTAGACAGGCGGTTGGCACAGAGCAGTCGTCAAGTTGAGGTGAGGTGCCATTATGGCTTCCTATGCCGCACTCTATGGTTGTTGCAGTGATAGGGTGTAGTGTCCCATCTGTTGTGTCCCTATTCCCTAGATGGGGAGTGAGGTCACGAATTGGCATCATGATACGGAGCACTCCACTTGTTGAACGGCGGCGGTCTCCAGCAGTGCCCAGAGGTTTCGGTGGATCACCCATTCGCAAGGGTCGTTCGACTCAGACAGGTCACGCAGAAGCATTGCCATGGCGGCAATGTTCTGACTGGCTCGAGCAAACTACGGGGGATCGGTCCCCCTAACCGGGGTGTTGCGCTAGGCCTGACGGGCATGACCCCGAGCGCCGTTCGCTGGTCTATGCTCACGGGGCATAGTGTGGTGCGCCGAGCGCGCTGGTACAGTCGGTGGCTGATGCGGCCACTATCATCGTAGATCCTCCCCGTGCTCACGTGTGAGCTTAGGGATCTCCGCATGAGGGCTCAGAGGGGCATGAGTCCGTGAGGACTCCGTTACCCCTGGCGGCTGCTCCGGAGCGTCCGCCATAGCACACTCGCGGGACGGACGGTGGCTAGGTGCCACGTCGCCGATGCTGGAGCCATCACTCCCAGCGTCGTCATCCATGATGTCGAGGAAACAGGTGGGAGCATAGCTTGCCATCCCCATAAATTCAGACGTGAGAGGGAGCGGCGCCATAATTTTTTGGAGCCCCCGGGCGCATGCGTCCGCAGGAGACACGAGGCCATAGGGGAACCGGTCGTACAATGGCGGCGATGGGGACAACGGCAACCCTCTGGGTATTTGGCGGAGGATAGAACGTAGTAAGTGAATAACAACATGTATATTACTCATAGTGGGGTTTGAGCACAGAGTTTGCTTGGAATGAAGTGCAGATGCCGCGCCATTGAAGTCACGTGTCCCGGAGTCGATGGAGGACGTCTCTCCGACGGGTGCTGGGTCGTGAGTCTCCTCGCGGAGGTGGAGTATGCCAAGCCAGTTGGCGACGAATTCTAGGCTTCCAAAGAGGAAGGCCTGGAATGGCTCGAAAATAGGTGGAACCCACATCCCGGTGGGCGAGAGTGCGGGAAACTCCAACGAGTCGAAGCAAATCGTATCGCCCGAGCCCGCCACGACGGGGGTGGCGGAAGTATAGGTCATCCGATGACCAAAAAAGTATTGAATGTACAGCGTCTTCCCCACGGACAACGCCAACTGTCGGTACAGAAAGTGACCAACTAGTGAATATTTGTAGTTTTACTGTACGTTGTGATCGGGGATGGCCTAGCACTCATTGACACAGGATTTATACTAGTTCAGGCAATATGCCCTACGTCCAGTCGGGGTTGGTCGGTGACTTTATTCCTGAGCCCAGATGCTCGAAGTTTGCTGTGGGGTTACAAACGAGAAGGGGAAAGATGGGGTGTACAAGAGGCCTGGTTGGCTCCGGTTGGAAGGGCCGAGAGCGACGGGGACTCCGCTATGACCTAAATGTTCAAGCGTGTGCTTAAGGTCTGAACTTGGCGGTTCTGTGGTTGTGAGCTATTGGACTAATGAATCCAAAGGAACTGAGCTTGGATGATTCGGTCTCTTTTGTTGGAGAGAATGCATCCCCTTTTATGGATGAAGAGGATGGCTTTATAGGTGAGAGGGAGAGGGTATGGATGTTGTTAAGCCTTGTTACCCACGCCGATGAGGATTGGATAATAGTAGGCGCCCACAATACTGTTGATGTCATTGTAGAATGTCAGGTGCACGTGGAAGGTTGCGTTGTCTTCTTCAGGAAGGGTTGACGTCGGCACTTGCAAAATACTGTTGAGGAGTCTCACCACGTTTACCGGGTATGGTGAATCCCGACGCCTACAACACTTTTGATGCCCAGTGGCATGTGAGGGGCTTTTTGCCATACGGGAGTCCAGCAACGCCTACAATACTATAGGGATAAATATTGGCGCCTACAATACTATTTGTGTCAGGGTGGTTGTGGAACACTATTCCCACAGGTGTACAAGGTATGGTCCCTGTACCGTGGTTTGACTCGCGTGCTGCTTTCTCCGTTCGTCCCTGGTCCCTTCCGAGCGGGCGTCCCCAGTCGGATGGCCCCAGTCGGCTTAGGTTGCGCCGATCGGAGAAGAGCGGCGAGCAGGGTTTTTACGTACCCCGGTCGGAGAGACGCGGGGTCAGGGTCGGAGTCGGAAGTAGGGCTCGGGGCAGGCCTTCCGATCAGAGAGGCCATCCGAAAGCGGCTGGAGCCCGAATCGAGCGCTCCGGTCGGATAGGTGGGCTGAAGTAGCTGACGAGCGGCCGTTGCTCTTCTTGGGCCTGGTCTTTCGGTCGGTTGCTGGACCGTCCTTTTGCCCTGTTGTTTTTAGACTCTCGGGTCGAGCCTTGGCATGGAAGCCGGTCCCTGAGGGACCCCGGGTTTATAAACCCGATAGAACCAAATCAGCACCATGAATACCTAGTGATTTAATTATCTGGACCTACAGTAGATGCTTACTCATGTCTTGTCCATTTTATAAACGTCTGCATTGTAGAACTGGCCTCTGATGTGTTTTACCATCATATGTCCATCAGAAAACTTATTGCCATATAGTCCCCATTCTTTATTCTTATAAAAGCAAATTATTGCCACAATGTATAATAGATGCCATGTGCACTTGTGCTAATTCATGAAGATCCTAGTCACACCAATGGTGCATCTTTATTTGGTGGAACTTATCTCTACTTGTAAAAATATTTTCATGTGTTGGTGCCACTCTGATGGTGTGGCAGCAACAACAGTACCTAGCTTCATGCCTGTGCACTTGTGCTAATTCATGAAGATGGTAGTCTCCTTTTCAAATACCCACTCTGATTTAATGCATGTGCACTCTGATTTTCAAATGGCATCTGCAGTGGTTACTAATTTAATTTTAGCAGTACTCATCACTTGCTTATTATACTTGCAGTGCATATAATTTAATTAACTCTTGGCTTATACATGTACTATTGTATTTTACCTATAAAAGAATTTTCTGTTCTATATTTTAGAATTTATTGCGAGATCTCATAGTATTATTTATACTATGATCAGCAGGACTATTCCTATTTTGGTTAGGAGCTAGGGCTAATGGATTATATTTTTTTGGAATTGCAGTTCTCCATTAGAATTTTAGTTAGGAGCTAGGGCTAATCTAATTTGTCACTATTCCTGATTATGAATCCAAATACTATTGTCATGCCACTAGAACTGATGTTGAACTTTTTGTCTACCAGGATTGAGAGGCTTGAGTATGCAGGAGGTCTAAGGTCTTCATATATTTATCAACATCACTAGATAACCTAGAGTTCTTGTAACTTCTATGAGAGATTTATGCTTCCGCCTGTTCAACTCTATTTTGTCTTGATCAAGACTGGAAATGCTTATTGATCAAGACTCTATTTTTGTTTGCTACTTGTCTGCTACTTCTCCTCTCATTTCAGTCCCTTGCTTTTCATACATGTAGATAAATGTTTACCGTCAAGTTGCTATCAAACAAGTTGCTAATGTATACTGTAAGTTGCTGTCAAACAAGTGACCTTGATTTGCTGTCAAACAAGTGTTTACGTTAAGTCGTTAAAGTTTTTATTCCTAGCTGAAACGAACGGGCCTCATGTTATAGAGTATTGATTCCTGGGCCGGATCCATTGGTGACCAGGTTTCAATGAACCACCTGGATTCACTCGATCCGGCCCAGAAATAGAAACAGGCCTGCTTTCAACCTTGCACAAACGAACGAGGCCTAAGTCTGCCAAAGTAGAGCAAAATAGTATTGTTGACTATCATCAAACTGACTGCATGTAACCAAGGCAGGGTGGGGAGCACTCGCGTGGAGCCATTGGAACACACTACGCATACAACTTCCACTCTCACATCACATCCCCCGAGTTGACATCTAACCGAGTGCTCAGTGCACAAACAATGCAGACTTTTTAACCGAGTGCTCAGGGCACTTCACATGAACCAGTATAATAAATTACGGTGTCCCATGTGCTACTCCTCTATGTCACTATGTCTGATTTTGTATGATTACTCGTTGATGGTACGTAAAGCTGACGTACGCTGACCAAGGGTACAAGCGGAGGTGAAATACCCAAGTTTTTTTTTTTTTACTTTTGCATGTAAGACACTCTGTTTTTTTAATTACAGACGTCCAAACACCCCTCCCCCCCAACTCACACGCACAAAAAAGAACACTAAATACCTAGCCCTAGATCTGTCTCATCCCGTGATTGTTGGACGACTCGATGTTTGGTGTGACTGAGCAGACGAGGAGAATGCAAGATGGTTAAGCTTTCTCAGTTTTGATCATATTGATTTAACAAGCTCAGAATGATTCTCAAACTTAAATTCTTCCTTACTTGAAATGTTTAGAAAAAATGAGATGTATTAATTGTTGAGCTTTCTATTATGCTTGTCGGAACAGAGAAGCACCAAAAACATGATGTGTGTACAAATTCTCGAATTTACGCTTGTACAGTACTTCCATTAGCAACCGCCAACGAAATCATAATTTTGTTGAAACTAATGTCATGTGTGTTTTCGCTTGCTTATGAATACCTTACCAGGCTTGAATAAATATCCTTTAATTTATTAGCCTATATGAACTATTTTGTACTTTTCTGACCCGAACTTTTTTTACCAAGTAGGATTTGGATCGGAGAGAGTATATAGATGCTTATAAATCTTGGCTCGATCAGCCGCGCAGACACTGACTCTGTTCGCTTTTGCTAAAAAGCTATGGTTGAAATTAGTGTTCGCTGATTTGTTGGAAGAAAAAATACTGTTCGACGAACAAACAGGGCCACTGCCTGCCAGGCGCGATTTGTCACCAGTTGTCACCAACGGTCCGTGTCACTATCGGTACGGATGACGTTTTAGATAGCTCACTCACGTCAGTTGGTTGGCTTGGACTTTTATTCGGAGGAGATGATGTGCGAGCACAAACGTTTTAGATACAGCTCGCGCCTGATGGCAACGCTGGGCCCGTTCCCGTTGATCTGTTAGTTATGTTGCTCCGTGGTTCTATCTCTCATACCCAACATTTTACATAGTAGTAGACCATAACCACACTACTCCACTAGTACGATCGAGCTCCCCGTCATGCATGTCCATGTGCTCGTTTCGCTAAAGTTTAGCTTACGTTATGTTTACGCTGATTTGGTGTGAGAGAAAAATACTATTCTTTCGATGAAAAATAGGTTTGCAAATTTTACCAAGTGAGCCATCGCCGCGTCCGCGAGATCTGTGTTCGTGTCGTGTGATCGTGTCCCCTCTACTCGTGTCGTCGGATCGCGCGCCTCGGGTGTCCGGTACGCGTGGACGGCGTCGGCTTCTCCCACTCCGATCCCCCCGCATGCTGCTCCTGCTGCCCGCTGCCGCTGACTTTGACGCTCTCCATCGGCGGACCGGGACCGGACGTAGCGCGGTAGCTGACGTGCGCTCTGACGCGTTTCCGCGCTCGCTGCCGAGAAAGGAGTCGGACGGCCGCCGCTGCCCGCTGGTGAGGTGGCCGAGAAAAAGTCAGAGCCGTGCCTGCACGACCCGCGCCACCTCCTATTCTCCGTCCCGTTTCTGACGATGCATTCCGAAGAGAGACATACTAGGTATTGGCTGATGACTAGCTAACGACCATGGCTGGCGTGGCAAGAATAAGAGGCAGATACAGCTAGCAGCCGCAAAGCAAGCAGAGGAGCAGCAGCAGGCCCCTGTGCTTCCAAAAATGCAGAGTGGACACACGCTTTTGCCTACTGGAGTGATGCTCAAAGTGAATATGGCTGAAAAGCCAAAGCCAGGTGTCGTGTTTGTGTCGAGAACAGAGGAAGAATCCCAACTGAAAGTCTCATTGCAATCGGCAAAGAGATTTTGTTCTCACCACCGTCACCATTCATCCACCAACCACAACCGAGCTAGAGGTAGCCGATGTCCAAAGACCGTACCTTTCAACGTGCCTTTTCCCTTTTGCTTTTTGCTTTGACTGTTTTATTTCATTGGCCGAAAAAGGGCACAGGGGGTTTTCAGTGGTGCCTGGTAAAACCAAGCGTCTTTTCTTTTTATTTACCTGTGGGGGGGGAGCAGTACACGTCACTGGGGTAGGAATATTGCGTTTAGCCGCAATGTAGGTATCAAAAGACTAGAATTGTCAATCCAATAAGTCTTGCATGCAAGTAATCATCTCATCTCATCAAGAAATAAAAGTCCTGGCTGTTTGTCTCTGGCATCCGTGAACTTGTTCAAGTTAACTCAGCTTATAAGCTTAACAAATCTTAGCCCAAAAAGAAAGCTTCACAACTGAAGTCTAAGAGATTGCTTTTGTCATGTTTGAAATGTGGCAATTCTATGGACTTGGGGTGGCGTACCTATCATTCCAGACAAGATCTAATTGCACGTATGGTATTAATCCCATGGATTGAAGTACGAGGTAAAGAAGACGTCGTTTGGTATAAGATTTCCCCCAACAACTTGTCTTCTAGTTGATGTTCTCCTCGTCTAAAATTGCTATGGATAGATGTTTTTACAAGAAAACCAAACTCTGTACCACGTTTATTCAACACTATTTAAAAAACAAGCAGAAATAAGATCCACCTTATGTTCTAGGGCACCTTCAAGGCTTCAATATCACATCGTAATCAAGGGAAAAGAGATTGATTTACTGTCGTACAAGTTTGGTGGTCGCAGTATAAGCATCGATTTTTTGGTCCTTACACTGAATTTTAAAAAAAATCAAAATCACTTTAGTTTACACTCACTGGCTATCGAACTGCTTGATGCTCCCACAATAAACTAGTGTGCATAGCCCTTCTGATATTTTGTTACATAGCAATCGAACCATATTTGGAATCCAATTTTGGATTATGACACCATGGTCCAATATGCATGGTTCGATTCTAGGTGGCTGCGGTTTGATATTTTTTTCACCACACACTAGAGCTACTAAGTACCAGGAGCTTCTTCCAATACATACGTTTTGAGGGAAATTTCGTGTCAATGTGTTCCCACTTGTCCCTTTTTTATAGGTCAGGCAGTTTGTTCATATTTCATGCATGGTAGGGTCCTATAAATAGAAATTGGAAAAAAAATACGTTTGATTTGAGATTAGGCATATATATTTTTCAAGAAAACTAAACTTTATACTACATTTTATCCAACACTATTTAAACTTAAACAGAAATAAGATACATCATACATTCCTATGCATCGAGCCGAAGGAAAAGAGAATGATTTACTGTTGCATAGTTCGGCGATATCACGTTAGTTTACACTTGTTGGCTACCATACCACTTGATCTTTCCACCATCGGCTAGTGTGCATAGCCCTTGTAATATTTTGTTCCATAGCATTCGAACCATATTGGGAATCTGATTTTAGATTCTAACACCATGGTTCTCATGCTCTATCAATTTTTTTTTTCAATTCATCGCACGCTATAGATACGTTTTTTTTCGTGGGGAGGTCAAGCAGTTTTATTCATACTTCATACATGATATATTCATATAAAAAAGGAATTCAAAAGGAATTGCTTGAAATTAGGCTGCAGATCTACTTCGCACGAGTACACACAGGTGCACATGCGCCGTGTAAAGTTTCTTTCAACGGATACTCCCATTGTCTCCCCAAAAGTTGGGGGGTATAATTCGATTAATTTAATAATTCCCAAATCAGGAAAAAGAAACGAGAAGCGTGGTGGACCCCGGCAGCAACCACGAAGGCTCCAGACGCCATGCCGCTCCCTTCCCAGCACGCGTCAGCCGGAAGCCGACCGTCCCACTGCAGCTGGGCCCCACCGGCAAGCGCCCGTCGGCGTCAAACCAGAAGCCGATAAATAGCCGCGCCGGGCGGGGAGAGGTGGCGCTCCTCACCGAGTCACCGGCTTCGGTGTCGTCGCCTCGCACCACACCCACCGGCCACCGGTCCACCACCCACCTCTTCTTCTCCTTCTCTCTCCACCTCGCGAATCGGAGGCCAAGTACACTGCCTACCCAAGCCCCCGGACCGGGAGCCAAGAGCAGAACAAGTAGTACAGGGGGTGTTCTCTGCGACGGCGAGGACGCGAAGCGGACCGGATCGCGGCGCCATGTCGCTCGACGAGCTCGCCGACAAGGTACGCCGGCTCCTCCCGATCCGTCCGCGCTAGCTGCGCTGGGGCGACTCCTGGTGGCGGTTCGGGCGGCTGGGCGTCCGATTTCCGCCCAATTTGCTTCGACGGAGTGTTTGGTCTAGCTGGTTCTGATGAATGCGTGGTTTCCGTGTGGCAGGAGCCGTCGTCCTCCGAGGAAGTTCAGCTCGCGCCGTCGGATTCCATGTTCCGGGGCCTGAGCCCTGCGCCGATTCCGATCCCAGCTTCTCCGAGCATCAGATCATTGCTCGACTCGGTACGTGCAGACATGTATAGATGGCCCAAAGTAATGTGTGCCCGCTCTGAGTTCGTCTCGCTCGTAGCTCTGTTCTTCGTCGTGCGATTGCGTAGTAAGGGCGGGCCAATTAACTAGCTGGAGTGTCCTTGAGTTTTACGTCTTCTGTTTTTGTCGTACAAGTGTTTTAAGTAACTAGCTTATCTTGCGAGGCTGGGGAGTTCCTGGACCAGAAATGCCAATGGGCTTGACCACCTCCTTTCCCCAATTTGTGGGGAAAAGATTGATTCCGTTGTTTTTAGTGTATTTGTTTAAAAACGTATTTAGTACAGGCATTTGCATAGTATGTGAAACTTGAATTTGTGATTCGATTTCAGCTACAAAGTCACACTGATTGCAAATCCGAGTCATGCACATGAAAATACGAGGCTAACATATTCCAAGTTTAACATTGCATCATTTTGCAGTTTGAGCCTATTTAAGCTCTGAGTTAAATAAATAGATCAGCATTTTATTGGGTATTAGTTATGGAGTTCAAAAGTTTGGTGAGTCTAAATCTGAATTTATCTGAAAACCTCTCAACGCCTTATCTGTGAATTGAAACTAAGCTAAATATGTCATTGCAATCTTATACGACTGGATACATTTATTTCTGGAGGCAGTTGAGTTTATTTTTTTAAACAGTCGTCAGATGTCCCATTGTTTTACATTCACACTGACACACCTGCTTGTATTTTAGGTTTCTGATGAGAGAGTAAATGTAGATATCGTGGCCTCACATCAAAGTGAAAATGGATCCATCTCTACAGCTAGTTCTGCTGTTTCACTAGAATCAGAGAAGGCAGCATATGAATTTCTTGCTCAAACTCCTGTCAGGTCAACCGATGCACACCTTGTTGAGTTTTCAGAAGCTATGAGAAGTAAGAATAGACATAATTTCTACTTTGACTGAAGCCTAAAATGTACTACAAAAGTACAAACATATGTAGAACCTTCCATTTACTATTAAAATAATAATTGGTATAAATTTTTGTGAATTTGAAGCTGTTGCAAAAGCCTTACGACGAGTGGCTGAAGGGAAGGCTGCTGCTCAAGCAGAGGCAGCAGAGTGGAAACGTAAGTATGAACTAGAGACAGCGCACAAGCTGCAGAGTAAAATCAAAGGTGAGATTTGTGCATTTGCTATTGATGATTTTACTTCTAGTGAAACAATCTCATAACTTGAGCGATCCATTAACTATTGCTTCAAGTTTTTTGTTTGAAAACTTGGGTAGGAGCTCTGCCTTTCAATTAAGATAGGAATGAAAGAGCTATTGCTTCAAGTTGCTATCAATGTTTTCCATTTGATGGTTTAGTTGGTGAAGCAACCACAAAATTCCAAGCAGGTTGCTACACATGCGTAGGCCCATCCAGCAAGGGGTATGGTTGGTTTAGCAAATTTTAGACTCTGGCCCCTGCAATGTTCAATTGTGACTTGAGGGTGTGGGGGCTATCATAGCATCATCGGATGGATCCCAAAATTAGACACACGTATTACATTGTGGAATACTCTAATATTGTGCTTTGCATATATACTATTTGTTTCTCTTGAGCAACTCGAGTTCTATCTTGTGCAGGCTACAACAGTTGTATCAGTAATGACTTGGACAAACTGGCCAGCCAACTGACTCTGGAGACACCTGCACCTGATCAATTAGGATGTTGCGGTAAGCATGGTATATGTGCACACGAGGTTCTGCAGGACGAAGTTCCTGGAGCTATCCCAAGATCTAATCACAAGGTGGTGGGGAGAAAGGCATCATTTAAACTTTCATGGGGATGTAATGGGGATAAAAATGGTCAGCATAAGCATGATTTTGTGTCCTTTGAAAAAGGTGATATAACAACTGCAGAAAGGAGCAATAAGCAGGTTGGTCCATTTGTCCTGTTCAATTCATTTTGGAATGGCAGATAGTTCTAGAAATTTTTACCAAACAATTGTCACACTTTTGCTCCTCTCTCTTCCAATGATGACAAATACTTCACTTTCAGATCTTACTGAAATGGGAATCACCGCCACAAACAGTGCTTTTCATTACCAAACCGAATTCCAACTCTGTGCGTGTTCTTTGTGCTGAAATGGTCAGGTGTGTTCTCTTCCCTACTTTGCATCACCACTACTTATCCATTAATATACTTAGTAATTTTTCCATAATTCTGAGTTACAAATGCTGTCACACTGTACCATATGAAAACCAAATTGTCTTAAATGACATAATTCAATATTTTTAGAAATCAACACCCTTGATATGTTTTTGTGCCTGATGAATCACAACTTACATGGGTTATATGCTACTGCACAGGTAGCCTGTATATTGTGCTCACGCCATTGAAAGGTTTTGAATTATTTTTCCGCAGATGGCTTAGGGAGCATAAAAATACAAACATCTTTGTTGAACCACGTGTTAAAAAGGAACTTCTAACAGGGGATTCCTACTACAACTTCGTCCAAACATGGGATGATGGTAAGAGGTTTAACTTATGTGATGCGCTTCTTCCATGTGCTCCAGATTAGCAGTTCAGGACATAGATTACTCAAGAAGATATTTTTTCTTTTTGTGATGGGAATTGAATAAATTAATTAATAAGGTATAGTAATTTGGAGAGTGTTTATGGATAGCTTATACATGCTTTTGAAAGACTCTAGCGCTGCTCAGGTTATATGAAGTTTCTGCCTCATCTTGTTATTTGTATGTTGATGTTCTGTTATCCAATTTACCCATGTAATTTGCAATGCATATTACTATTGTGGAGAGAGTTTATGGATGCTGATGTTCTCAAATCCAACCTTACTGGTCAGACCACAATGCTGTCTTTTTAGTAACACATTCTTTGTCCTAAACTGCGCACGGTAAAAAAAAAGACAGATTGGAAGGGAGAGATTGCCCCCTCCAACATATTTATGAAATATGGAGGAAATGAACCTGGGTTGGTCACTGAGCACAGTATTAAGCTGTGTTTGTATCACTATGAATGATGCAGAACTTGTTTGAGTCGTGCATGTTGCATGTGCAGCAGCAGCAGCTGTCTTACAGTTGTAAACCTTAGTAGTACTCCTACATTTAATGTTTTCAAAAAAACTTAATCCATTTAGCATAAAAACATACTTTTCCACTGTAGTTTTTTATTCATCAGCATTCTTCATCTTCTACATTTGTATTGTCATGTTTTAGATCTATCTAGATTGTTCCTACAATCATTCTATTGACATATCACTTCCCGTGTTCTGGCCAACTCGTATAGATGAGGAGATAAAGATGCTGCATACAAAGGTTGATCTAATTGTAACTCTTGGCGGTGATGGAACTGTTCTGTGGGTACGCATCCATTTTCTTTTATATTTCAATTGTGATGCACCCTTGCAAAATGTTATCTGGACTTTGAAGCTTCTTTTTTTAATCTATTTTGATATAGTGATACCTTCAGTTTCTGAGGTTCCTATTTGTTCCCTTGTCATGTCAGTGTGGAGCTTCATCCTACATACTTTTTAAGATTCAAAAACAAATTATTACTCCTGTGATGATTTTTTGAATATGCGGAGCCTTAGGAGGATCGCATGGACCTTGGAGTCAGTTGACTGGCTTTGCCTCAACCAGCTAAACTTTGATCTGATCCGAACATTTGGACGATAGACTATTTCACAGAAACTCCCATTTTTGGACACATATAGTTTACGTGGTAACATAACATCCGAAATTGAAGGTCTGTAGATCCCTCCAGGAATGGTCATGACAATGTGCTGTCCAAGCCAAATTTATGGTAGTCTTGCTTTTCTATGGAAGATGGCAGTTCTTATTCAGGTGAATTTTCAATAATAAAGTGAAGAGTACTAATACAATTCACTGTGGGAACCACCTTAGTAGCTTACATGTTCCATATTTTAGATGTTTTATTTAATGTTAGTATTTTGCATGTTGCCTGCCTGCCAACTGCTGGACAGCTTGAGTGTCTATGCTTATTCTGATAATATTCTCGTATGTTTATTTGGACTTGTAGTTTCACTTAGTTTTTATTTTACTCAACTGCTCTCCAACTGAAACTAGAAATTTTCTGGATCCCTCTTAACAGGCTGCATCGTTGTTCAAAGGACCAGTTCCTCCAGTTGTTGCATTTGCCCTGGGATCACTGGGCTTTATGACGCCTTTCCGTATCCTTTATCACCAGTGCTAACACGCTCTATGCAATAATAACCTAGAACAGCTGGATTTTACTGGATCTCGGAAAACCTATTTCTGTTGGACAATAAATTGCATGTGAAGCTTTCTTCTATCCAATTGACAGTCCTGTTTTTATCTATTGTGTTGTCCTTAACATTTTTTTTCAGCAAGCGAGCAATACCGTGAGTTGTTGGACAATGTGCTGAACGGGCCATTTAGCATCACGCTGAGAAACCGAATACAGTGTCATGTAATACGTGACGCGGCAAAGGATGAAATCGTGACTGAGGAGCCATTCTTAGTGTTAAACGAAGTTACAATTGACCGAGGAATATCATCTTACCTTACCAACCTGGAAGTCTACTGTGACAGTTCTTTTGTTACTTGTGTACAAGGAGATGGACTAATCATATCAACCACATCTGGAAGTACAGCATATTCATTAGCAGCTGGAGGGTCCATGGTTCATCCTCAGGTATGGCCCCCAATTGATTTATATGGCGTTAATTGGCCAATTTCAGTCTTCGTGTTTGGATTGTTACACAAATCTTCTTCCAGTGGGGGCTCAGCATTACTTGTCCATCCTGCCATTTCGTCGTGGTTTCTAATGTCTAGCTGGACTTTGCAGGTCCCAGGGATCCTTTTCACCCCAATCTGTCCGCATTCCTTGTCATTCAGACCTTTGATTCTGCCTGAATACGTGACTCTCCGCGTTCAAGTGCCGTACAACAGCAGGGGGAATGCCTGGGCATCCTTCGATGGCAAAGATCGACAGCAGCTATCGCCCGGTGACGCCCTGATCTGCAGCATTTCCCCTTGGCCTGTGCCCACAGCCTGCCTTGTGGACTCGACCACCGATTTCCTCCGCAGCATCCATGAGGGCCTCCACTGGAACTTGAGGAAATCCCAGTCATTTGATGGCCCGCGTGATTGATTCAACAGTTTTTCAGTTATATATCAGTCCAGTGCCAGAATTCAAGCTGGGAATCCTCAAAGTGCAGCTAACATCAAGAGGAATAACTGTACCTACTCGAGGGTGCTCACCTTTACCGTTCCATTACTTACTTATAAATGTATACAAAGTTGCGTGCGTTTAGATATGAGGTATAGTGCAGAGTCCAAATATATAGCCATGGCCATGCATTTCTGTGCTTCAGTGCTCGATTATAGCACACGTGGCAGAAGATATGTACACTGATTCCGGATAAAGTATGGGGTGAGATAGATAGATATGGATGGCAACGACTGAACATGTTGAATAATACACCACCAAAGTATGCATGTATACATGTGATGCTCCCCAGATCTGAATGAAATAATCCG
The DNA here is from genome assembly GCF_019320115.1 of Miscanthus floridulus. Taxonomy (NCBI): domain Eukaryota; kingdom Viridiplantae; phylum Streptophyta; class Magnoliopsida; order Poales; family Poaceae; genus Miscanthus; species Miscanthus floridulus. The sequence continues at coordinate 147,218,373 of NC_089584.1, forward strand.
CGAGCCATACACTATGAGATGGCAGCTTCTGTTACAGCTTGTAGTCATGCGATCTGGGCACTTGTGACGATGGATGGGGAAGCCTCCGTCCCTTTTTCAGCTTCCATGCTGATAACTGAACTGATGAATGGAGTCATGGAGTGGGCATGCTCTGCTGCTGCTCCTGTGACGGCCAGATGGGTGCCTGCTGCCCACTTGGAGTTGAGGGGCGAGGGCGATCGGTCACGCGTTTTGAATCCGTGATCAGGATTAACAAAAGTTGAGTAGCTTTCGACGTGATTCTGCGGCTGCTTTTGCCCGAATTAAAGGCCGAGTATAGAAATTAAAAACGGCCGGCGTATGATTCTTTAACCAATCCCTTTCCACAGCTGCAGAGTGTATGTAGTCCAGTAGCGAGCTTGTGCGCGCGCGCGCGTCGTCGCCTCTATCGCCGTGCGGTGTCGTGTTCCGGCGAGATGGATTCCTCCGGCTTCCCCACCGCCCAGCGTCACAGAGGCGGGGGCGGGGTGGCATGGCCATGGCCAACCCGAGGACCGGGCCCGGACCGGAGAACGTGAAGTCCTTTGTTGCTTTCCTTCTGTCCAAACCTACCCCCTACTCGCGAGTCACGGGCAATCCAATCCAACGACGCGCCCTTCCTCCTCTCCCCGCCTCCGATGGATGCCTCCACCATGCACACCCCCAAAACACAGCTCGGCGCCGGTACCACTACACTACCCCCTCCTCTTCCGCGCCACTAGATCTCATCTACTGCCAGCCACCGTCGTCGTCACCGACTCACCGCCACCATATCTATCCCGTCCCAGAAACATTCTGCACCCGCAGCTGCAGCCTGCAGAAATGGCCACTACTACAGCCACCTCCCCGCCTGCTCTCCTCCTCCTCCTCCTGCTGCTCATTGGTGGCGCGCCACCAGCGACGAAGGCCGACATGCCGATGACGGTGAACGAGGAGGTGCTAGGGCTGGTGGTGTTCAAGTCGTCGCTGTCCGACCCGACCGGCGCGCTGGCCACGTGGACGGAGTCGGACGCGACGCCCTGCGGGTGGGCGCGCGTGGAGTGCGACCCGGCCACCTCCCGCGTGCTCCGCCTCGCGCTCGACGGGCTCGCGCTGTCCGGCAGCATGCCGCGGGGCCTCGACCGCCTGCCGGCGCTCCAGGACCTCTCCCTCGCCCGCAACAACCTCTCCGGCGCGCTCCCGCAGGGGTTCTCCCTCCTCGCCTCCCTCCGCTCGCTCGACCTCTCCTACAACGCCTTCTCCGGCCCGCTTCCCGACGACGTCGCGCGCCTCGCCTCCCTCCGCTACCTCGACCTCACCGGCAACGCCTTCTCCGGCCCGCTTCCGCCCGCCTTCCCGCGCACGCTCCGGTTCCTCGTGCTGTCCAGCAACCAGTTCTCCGGCCCCGTGCTGGAGGGGCTGGCGGCCGGGAGCCCGCTCCTGCTCCACCTCAACGTGTCCGGCAACCAGCTCTCCGGCTCGCCCGACTTCGCGGGCGCGCTCTGGCCGCTCGAGCGCCTGCGCACGCTCGACCTCTCCTGCAACCAGTTCTCCGGCCCCGTCACCGACGGCATTGCTAGGCTCCACAACCTCAAGACCCTCAGCCTCAGCGGCAACCGGTTCTCCGGCGCCGTCCCCGCGGACATCGGCCTGTGCCCGCACCTCAGCACCATTGACCTCAGCGCCAACGCGTTCGATGGTCACCTCCCTGACTCCATCGGCCAGCTCGGCTCGCTCGTCTACTTCTCCGCGTCCGGCAACCGGCTCTCCGGCGACGTCCCCGCTTGGCTCGGCAAGCTGGCCGCGGTGCAGCACCTGGACTTATCCGACAACGCGCTCACCGGAAGCTTGCCGGACTCGCTCGGCGACCTCAAGGCGCTCAAGTACCTGAGCCTGTCCAGGAACCAGCTCTCCGGCGCCGTCCCGGCCTCCATGTCCGGGTGCACCAAGCTCGCCGAGCTGCACCTGAGGGGAAACAGCCTCAGCGGCAGCATCCCGGACGCTCTGTTCGACGTCGGGCTCGAGACGCTCGACGTGTCGTCCAACGCGCTCTCGGGCGTCCTGCCGTCCGGCTCGACAAGGCTGGCGGAGACGCTGCAGTGGCTTGACCTCTCCGACAACAAGCTCACCGGTGGCATCCCCACGGAGATGTCGCTCTTCTTCAAGCTCCGGTACCTCAACCTGTCCCGCAACGACCTCCGCGCTCCGCTGCCGCCGGAGCTCGGCCTGCTCCGCAACCTGACGGTGCTCGACCTGCGTAGCACGGGGCTGTACGGCGCCATGCCCGCCGACCTCTGCGAGTCCGGTAGCCTCGCCGTGCTCCAGCTCGACGGCAACTCCCTCTCCGACCCCATCCCGGACAGCATCGGGAACTGTTCTTCCCTGTACCTCCTGTAAGTGTTGCTACTTGTGTAGTTGTGTTGCGTTGCAGTGTGTCACGATCACGAGTTCACGACACGTCACGTCGCGTCCGTTTGACCATGGTGGTTTATGCATGCACTGCAGGAGCTTGGGGCGCAACGGCTTGACGGGGCCGATCCCGGCGGGCATCTCGGAGCTGAAGAAGCTGGAGATCCTGCGGCTGGAGTACAACAACCTGAGCGGCGAGATCCCGGCGCAGCTGGGCAGGCTGGAGAACCTGCTGGCCGTGAACATCTCGCACAACCGCCTGGTGGGGCGGCTGCCGGCGTCGGGCGTGTTCCAGAGCCTGGACGCGAGCGCGCTGGAGGGCAACCTGGGCATCTGCAGCCCGCTGGTGGCGGAGCCGTGCAGGATGAACGTGCCCAAGCCGCTGGTGCTGGACCCCAACGAGTACCCGCACGGCGGGGCCGGCGGCGGTGACAACAACCTGAAGACGAACGGCGGCGGCGTGGGGGCGCCGAGGAAGCGGCGGTTCCTAAGCGTGTCCGCCATGGTGGCCATCTGCGCGGCGGTCGCGATCGTCCTCGGCGTCATCGTGATCACGCTGCTGAACGTGTCGGCCCGGCGGCGGGCCGAGGCGGCGGGTGGTGGTGGCCTTGGCCACGACCAGAAGAAGGAGGTGGACGAGAGCATCGTCACCGCCAGCACGACGACCAAGTCGCCGTCGTCGCCGCCACCCGGGGGAAAGGGCAAGGGCAAGCTCGCCGCCGGCAAGATGGTGACGTTCGGTCCCGGGAGCAGCCTCCGGTCGGAGGACCTGGTGGCCGGCGCCGAACGCGCTGCTGAGCAAGGCGACGGAGATCGGGCGTGGCGCGTTCGGCACGGTGTACCGCGCTCCCGTGGGCGACGGCCGCGTGGTGGCGGTGAAGAGGCTGGTGGCGGCGAACACGGTGCGGTCGCGCGAGGAGTTCGAGCGGGAGGTGCGCGTGCTGGGGAAGGCGCGGCACCCGAACCTGCTGCCGCTCAAGGGCTACTACTGGACGCCGCAGCTGCAGCTGCTGATCACGGACTACGCGGCGCACGGCAGCCTGGAGGCGCGGCTGCACGGCCGTGAGGAGTTGCCGCCGATGACGTGGGAGGAGCGGTTCCGCGTGGTGTCCGGGACGGCGCGGGCGCTGGCACACCTGCACCAGGCGTTCCGGCCGCCGCTGGTCCACTACAACGTGAAGCCGAGCAACATCTTCCTGCTGGACGATGAGTGCAACCCGGCGGTGGGCGACTTCGGGCTGGCGCGGCTGCTGCCGGGGAAGCTGGCGGCCGGCGTCGGCAGCCGGTTCCATGCGGGCGGCGGGATGGGGTACGTGGCGCCGGAGCTGGCGTGCCAGAGCCTGCGTGTGAACGAGAAGTGCGACATCTACGGGCTGGGCGTGCTGATCCTGGAGCTGGTGACGGGGCGGCGCGCCGTGGAGTACGGCGACGACGACGTGGTGGTGCTCATGGACCAGGTGCGCGTCCTGCTGGAGCACGGCAACGCGCTGGAGTGCGTGGACCCGGGCATGGGCGGGCACGTCCCGGAGGAGGAGGTGCTGCCGGTGCTGAAGCTGGGCATGGTGTGCACGTCGCAGATCCCGTCCAACCGGCCGTCCATGGCGGAGGTGGTCCAGATCCTGCAGGTCATCAAGGCGCCCGTGGGCGGCGGTGGCAGAATGGAAGCCTCCTCCTTCTGATCCATCCTGACTGTCAGTCACGAGTCACGGCCAACCAACAACGTCCCAGCCGTGTCCGTTGGGCGTTGGCATGCAAGCAACGGCATGTCATCCCTGGATGCCATGCAAGCAACGGCATCTCTCATCCCCTGGCCTGGCCTGCTGCAGCCTGCAAGGCTGCAAGTACTATGTGCATTCATGCTAGTGTAGCATAGCAACCACAGTAGGGCAGGTTACTCCTAGCTCCATCTCCTTTTCCATGCATGTTCATTCATTCAGCTCTACTGCTGCTGCACTGTGTACGTGCCAATTTGGCAATTTTCTCCAGCTCTGCCCTTGTTTAGCTGCTCGAAGTTGGCGCCGCCGTAATACTGTAGCACTGTATCATTCGTTTGTGTTTGATAATAATTGTCCAATCGTTGACTAATTAGGCTCAAAACGTTCGTCTCGTAAAGTACTACCAAACTGTGTAATTAGTTTTTGATTTCGTCAATATTTAATACTCCATGCATGTATCGCAAGTTTGATGTGATGGGAAATCTTCTTTTTACGTAGTGCCAAAGTTTAGATTTTGGTGGAAACTAAACGCCCCCTCTGCTTCTCCTCACCTCGCTTTTGGATGGATGGAATGGATGTCAACTCATCTCAGAACGCCTGCCTTCTTTCTACAATTCCACTGCTGTTGTAGTTGCCGTTCTTACAGGTTGACACGTACGTCTCGCCGGCCGGTGGGTGAGTTGTAGTTGCAGGCAGGCAGTGGCAGCCAGCGTTGCTACTGCAGTTCTTCCTTGTTGTCTTGCTCAGCCGTCGTCTTGTTGCCATGATGCTCATGGAGTAGCATGTGAGCGCACAGCGAAAGTGTGCGTACCTGAGTCCGGGCCCCGGGTCCACCAGCCTACACGGCAAAGCATCAGGATCTTGGAAATGCATTATTATGCAGGTTTGGCGCCATTATTATTATATATTGCTTGGACGGCGGCTGGGCCATATTCTGATCAGATTGACATCTGTTCCGTTCCACATATATGCATGTAGTGCAGTGGAGGAAGATGATGTGGACAATGCAACACCACGCTCGTCTGATACGGAATAGATGCTGCTGGATACATGCAGCAGCTCTTTTATCTTGTGTCACTGAAGTGAATGTACAGTTCTGCGAGCAAAAGAGTTATAAGAACTTCCAAACTGGAGGGACATGTTTTGCCACAACTTGCGGATTGCAGCTACTTGTCTTGGTCTTCGCTGTTCCCATCTTCAGTTTGTATTGTATCCAGAGACTTAATAAGTTACCTACCTAGCTTAACTGATCCTTGTATTTCTACGGAGTCCGGATGTGTTTGTTGAGACACGTTTCATATCCTCGATAAAATTAAAATCTGATTTCTTCTCATTCTAGTTTTAAGAATCCAACAAACTAGCTAAACGGTTTCACGAAATGATTTTTGATTCATCAGAGAAGCGTCTCTGAAGAGAATCTAAATCCTAAACATTTCTATAAGAACCGAAACGCTACCAAATACACACGAATTTCACTCATCTCATGCAGGTTAACTCCTCAAGGGAGGCAAGGCAGCAAGGTTAGGCGAGCATGCAGCCCTAGTGGGCGCCATGCATATTCAGAATCGGACCACTGTCTATACTATTTGGTCCGATCCCACTTTCACCTTTCTTGACCTGTCAGTTTAATCTACCCTTTTTCGACATGCCACTGTTTCGTTGCACTTTGGACCCGTGGTATCATATGATTGACCCCGTACCTAGTGCGTGCAATTAGATGCGGATATATAGTTGCCATGCTCAGCAGTCAGCAGCACGCCCTTGCATTGCGAAAAAGGGTGTCTTCCCAGAAATCAATAATTTTTAACTTTGACCAAATATATTTAATAAAATATTAATATTTATAATATATAATTAGTACAATTAGATAGATCGTTGAATATACTTTCATAATAAATTTATTTGGAGATATAAATATTACACGTATTTTTTATAAACCTAGTCAAAGTTAAAAAAGTTTGACCAACATAATTTTTATAGTGACTCTATTATTTAGGACCGAGGGAGTACAGGTTCCATGGCACGTGCAACACTATCCACAGGCCAGAGATCCTGATCTGCATGATTGCACCTACACTGCTTCGAGTACGGTATTTGGCACCTATTACTTCATTTCTCTCTCCATTCCAAATTATAAAATGATTTCACTTTTCTAGATATATATAATGGCCTGGATGATTTAAAACTAATGTTTAGATGGACTAAAATTCAGTTGAGCTAAAGTTTATGTAGATGACTTTTAGTCAAGTGGTGTTTGGACTTTGGATACATGGACTAAAAGTGAACTAAAGAAAAACTACTTATAGACTCATGGACACCTTTAGTCCACATTTGCCAACTAATGGACTAATGGAAAGTTGGAGTAGAAACTAAGCTTAGTCCACTTTTAGTTCACATGTTTGATACATATGGACTAAACTTTAGGTGACTAAACTTTAGTTGAGGTATTCAAACAGACTCTAACTTTTGCTATGCACTTAGATACACACTACGTCTAGTTACCTAATAAACATAATGTATTTAGAAAAATCAAAGCGTCTTATAATTTAAAATGGAGGAAATACTATCTTTTTAAGAGTATATTTTTTTATCCTTCAACTTTAAAAGATTTTGCAAGTATTACAAATGTATGCATTTTAAAAAGTAAATAATGTAATAGTTATTGACTTTTATTGATAAAGATGTACTCATGTCCTTCCAAATTATAAGACGTTTTGATTTTTCTAGTTACATTGTTTTTTACGATGTATCAAAACATAATGCATATCTAAGTGTATAACTAAAGTTATGTATTTAAAAAAGTCAAAACGTCTTATAATTTGAAACGTAGGGAGTAATAGTTATTGATGTTTATGATTTTTATTTAATTAAGGTCTGGTAAAATTTTGTCCTAACAGCAAGTTTTTTTTTATTGTTTCGAACAAAGGGACTATAATGGAGATGCTGATCATTTCTGGCTTTTAATCTCATGTCATGCATGGTCGCTAGTGTTCGCGAAAGTTAAACAAATCCAGGGACAAGTCATTTCAGGACTTTATCCCAAATTCCCAACCATTTAGAGCCTTAATTTTGAGAACAAGTGCTGAAATCTGTCCCTACGTTTTCTGGAGCACATAATGTCATCCCCTTCAGAGTTTGAAACTGGAAGCAAGATGCCGAAGCTTGGGGGTGACGGTGAACTGTTAAAAACAAGTACTAACACAGCTGAGTGCCCGAGTCTTAGAGAACACGTGTACAAGAAAAAAATGTTGTTTCGCATCGCAACAAGGCAGAGACCGACAGCAGAAACCGCATTAGTTCTGTGTCTTCTCGGTACCAGCAGTGTCACAGTGTCACTGATACTACGTGATACCTGCACAGTGCCGTGCCATGAGCTGAGGGTTTGGCTTTTCAAAGCTACCATACCATTACCACACGTAGCAGTACTTGATGTAATTTCATACTCCTCTGTTCGTCTCGGAACACGGGGTCACAGAATGACGGAATTTGCGACTGGAGATGCAGACAACAGGGCAACGCCATACAGGACAGAGTGCCGGTAGTTGTGGCGAACGGGAAAGCTTCGTCTGTTTTCTCGTTGTTGCACACGTCCATATGCTGCCGTGCCGACGCTCTAGTTTTTTTTTTCTTCTTCTTTTTCACCCTAGCTTCCTCCCCTTTGCTCCGCGCCACTGTAAGTGGTACTCGTCCTAGTACTGCGACAAGCAGTTTTGAATATCTATTTGATTTGAATTTTGAACTTGAGAATACCTATGGTCACTCAGGGCCCATTTGGATCCTTTCATTTGGAGGAATTAAAATCTACTTAAACAATTATGTTATTTGGCTTGAAATTTGACATTCCACCACTTTTCCAAAGTTCACATATAAGCCTATCTCAAATTCATAGGGTGGGACATGCAAATTGATTCTATAGATCATCATTCTATGTTTTTACTTTGCAACTTATAACACGCTCTTCAACTCGCTCCCCTACGGTAGAAATGCAACACATAAGTATCTATCTCGTATAGCCAACAATAATATACAAATATGATACATATACAACCATATTAGCTTAATTAATATATGTCTAAATTATTATTATTAAAATAAATTCAATTCCAAGATTCAAACGGGGCCTTGTTTGTTTTTGGAGGGTGGTACAAATATCACATTGGGTAGTACACTTACACGCTCTAAGCACATGTTTGGAATTTGGGTTGCAAGTTTAAATGGTGAACAAAGATCTATATATATTTAGTTGGATCTTCTACTCTATGGTAGACACTTTGGCTCGGCAGAAACGATGATTATTGACAGAACACATATCAGATGTAAGGAGTTTAGATTGTTAACGTAAAAAAATTATAATAGATAACAAGAGCGTCTACTAGCAAAATAAATGCTAAAAGGAGATCATAAAAGATTCAAATATTTAAAATGTAAGAACCATAAGATAAAGCATATGATTTTAGGACAATCTGAAAGTGGTCTCAAATTTTTTTTAGCTAAAACAAAATTTGTAAGATTGAACAGATTTTAGGATTTTCAATTGCATATTGTTGGGGAAAAAATATTGCCTTTGAACTATTTTTTTTAGAATTACACAATACAACGTAGACGCCCACAATACGCACGCACACTAACCCTACTCCTACGAGCACCTCTGAAAGATCGAGTCAACAGATCTTGAGATTCACGAAGTTACCACAAGGGCCTCGCTGTTGATGGGGATGTCGCCTACCATTGAAAGCATAGAGCCGATAAATCTTGAAATAAATTCAGAAAAATGCGAGCACCCGTACCAAGTCGAGGATGAGCAGGTTTCACCACAAGTAACCCAACCAACCGGTAGCGTAGTTTGATTTATTCCTGTTGCTGACAGACGTGACACTACGTCGTTGGATAAAGTCGACTGTATAATTAAGCCGCTCAGAATGAAAAAAGCAAAATGTTTCTATAAGTTGGGGGAGAGGACCAAAATCAGATTTATCCATGAGGGATCAAAAGAAAATTTTGCAAACATTAATTCGCAAGATTGTAACTTGATTAAGAAAAAAATATAGATGGTGGACATTTGAACTGGACGTTTGGACCTCTCAGGTCCCCTTGCACGCTATGCTGCCAATCTCACGCCTTGCCCAAGCATGCGCACGGCCCAGCAGGCAATAAACAACAGCGCGGCCCACCAGGCAGGCACTCAACCACCCTGAGTCCCTGACCAACGTTTGACGTCGGCAGAGCAGGTGCGGAGCGGCAGGCGACGGAGTCCACAGTGGCCGGCCGCCGCCCACCAACGAACACTGCCCGCGCGTGCAGGGAGACAACCAGAATCAGAATCCAAAAATGGCTCTTTCAAGTATCTTTAAAGATAGAGTGTAGATTAAATAGAATTCAAGGATGGATGGAGCAATGTTTATCTGCAGGAGGAAAGGAGGTTTTAATCAAGTCTGTGGCGCAAGCAATCCCTATGGCCTGTATCAAATTACCGCGAGGCATCTGTGAACACATTAATTCTTTGATCCGAAAATTCTGGCGGGGAAGGAAAAATGGCAAGGGAAAGTAACAGAGGAGCAGTTTCAGTCATTTGTAGAAATCAACAAGGACTTTACTAGGGCTCTTCTGTCATCAGTGGAAGTTCAGGCCCAGCCACGGTAGAAGCTTTGTCACTGGCAGCAGATTTAAACTTACAAAGAATATACATTGCATCAGATGTTTGAGCTGTGGCGAAAGGGATCAATGAAAGGTAGCTTGTGCCATTAACATGAAGGAAATCTCAAATCGAAGAAAGTTTCAGATGGGCTACTTTTGTGCATGAGAGGCTCAAAATTTAGCTAGCCTTATCTCTGCTATCGTCATCAGTGGAAGTTCAGGCCTAGCCGCGTGGCGTGCTGCGAAGCTATGTCACTGGCAGTACATTTGAACTTACAAAGAATTTACATTGCATCAGATGCTTCGGTTGTGGTGAAAGTGAAAGGGATCAATGAAAGGTAGCTTGTGCCATTAACATCACAATTCTGAAGGAAATCTCAATCTCAAATAGAAGAAAGTTTCGATGGGCTACTTTTTTGTTCATGAGAGGCTCACAATTTAGCTAGATAGATTGTTCCTTATCTCTGGATGTAGGACGACATGTATGGCTCCTTGAGCCCGTTGAGAGCTTTATCACCAATCATCGGTAAAGTTGATCTTCCACTATAAAGAAAAAGTTATGGACTGTGGAGCAGGCGACGGAGGCCGCCAAACCCGCGCCAATACTACCCAATCCGATCCGCGGGCCGGCGGCACGGGCCACGGCTTCTACCGGCCACCCGCCCGCAGCATCCTAAACATTCGGCCCGGCGCGCCCGGGGTCTCCTCCTCTCAAATCGTTGTCCCGTTGGCGGGTTGGCTGGCTAGCCGAAGCCGCCACGCCACACCAGCCTTCGCTGCCTCCCTCGTTGGCTGGCTGGGTTGACGGCGGAACCAACGTTTCCCTCGCCGCCTCGGTGCCTCCGCCCCAAAGCCCGCCCACTCCTCGTACATAACCCCCACCGTGCCGTACGGCGCTCTCTCTCCCTCTCTCGCTCGCGCCCCGGCCCGCGGCGAGCTACCCCGCTCGCTCGCCTAGTCGTCACCATGGCCCTCCCGCCGTCCCCTTCGGCGTCTTCGCTCTCCGCCGCGTCAGCACAGCCGACGCCGCTCCACCTCCACCTCACAAGCCGGGCACCCGGCCGCCTCCCGCTGCTCCACTTCTCGCGCGCCGCGCTCCCGCCGCCGCTGCGCGCCCGCATTCCGCGCACCAACCTCCCGGCGGCCCCGGGCACGCCCCTCCACCGCGCGCTCCCACCACCACCCTCCGCCTCCGTCTCCTCCTCCTCCTCCATCGCCGGCGGCGGCTTTGGCAGCGATGAAGCCGACGACGGCCACAACCACCACGGCGGAGACGGCGGCGAGGGTGGTGGCGACGACGGCGGCCACAACGACCACGGCGACGAGGGTGGCGCCGACGAATCGCCCGGCGACGCTCGCGGGGAGGCGCTGTTCGTGCTGGCGCAGCTGGGGCGGAAGCTCGACACCCTGCCGTCTGATCTCGCCGCCGCCATCGAGAGCGGCCGGATCGGGGGCGACATCGTGAGCCGCTTCAACGAACTCGAGGCCAACGGTTTCATCAAATGGCTCCTCCAGTTCGAGGGGTTCAGGGAGAGACTCCTCGCCGACGAACTCTTCCTCACCAAGCTCGGCATAGAGTGCGGCATCGGTCTCGTCGCCAAGGTCACGGTCACCTCTCACACCCTCCTTTTTCTATATATATATTTTTTTTTCGAGAACGTGCGCTGCACTAGTTTCATTAAGTAGTTTCTATTTTTTTTTATAAAAATGAAAACAAATACTACTCCTGACAGTTCTGTATTATACTGTAGTGATCAATTGCGTCGAGCTGTGTAGTGCTAATTTGACTCCTTTTGCACTATACTCCTTTTGTTCAGACTGCGGCTGAGTTGCAGAAGAGGGGGGACAATTTCTTCAAAGAGATTGAAGTTGTCATATCTGATGTGGTACGCCTGCCTCGCTGTGCTTATCTCATATCATCCAACTTGCTTCAAGCTTCAGTATGCCTTCGTTTTGGTACTAGTTTTCAACCGATAGCGCATTAGATTGTTAAGTCAGGACAAATCTGCACTTTCATCTTTGCCGCAACTGTATAAGGTTTGGAACTGAAATGTGAAAACTGGCAAAATCTTACAAGTTGATACATACTACTCATCCAATTTTTCACTTTACATCCTAGAGTCCCTGCCTGCCTGTATCTTTTTAAACTTTGGACATGAATATGTTTAAAAATATCTATACTAGTAACACAAAATTACAAGTACTGTAAAAGAAAATTAACCAAGGGAGGTACATTTTTTTTATACAAAAAAAAATTCTGAATAGTAGCTAGTTTATGTGGTTGGTTAAACTAGCTTTACCAGTGGGCTCTTATCAGTATCTACATTTCAGTAGTGTTCTTTGTCAAAAGGATGTTGGCTATCGCTGGGGACTATAACAGTAGTGGCAAAATTTGGAAATAGGGTTAATTTCATCTAATGAGGACGAGACTCACTATTTTGTTAAATAATCAAGTCTGGAAACAAAACAATCACAAATATCCCAAATATGTCAGAGCCCTGGCTTTTCCATGGAACCATCCTGTTCATTTCTCATTCTTTCATTGTTACTGATGAAACATGCCAATCTTTGCAATTTCAGGCTAACGGAAGACCTTAAGATCTACTCTCTATCAAACAGAACATATTTTCTGTGGTTTCACTTCACTAATTATAAATACCTCACTATCTTATATCACATGATTGTACCTTTCTACACTGAACATTTTAACTCTTCTGATATGGAATCTAATTCAGTTGTTGCTTCTGATACTACCTAGGTCATGGCGATTGTTGCGGATGTCATGCTTGTCTATCTTCCTGCTCCAACTATTGGTTTAAAGCCTCCACTTGCAAGAAATGCCTCAGCTATTGCCAAATTTTTCTCTAGCTGCCCGGATAATTCTTTCCAAGTAAAGCAACCGTTTCCCTTTTCCTAGAGTTGAATGGACCTCCTATTTCTTTCCCTTGTATTCGAAAACATGTTATGCGACTTTTTTGCAGATTGCTCTGGCTGGAAGATCATTCACACTTGTGCAGAGGCTTGGAGCTTTTGTGGTACTGTAGATTCATTGCATTCGATTGTTAACTATTTTATGATAATCATAGTTATATGGATTTATTTGCAAGCCATGTTGATCAACTAATAGCGGCTGCTTCTTTCCAGAGGAATGCTGCAAAGCTTTTGGCAGTGGGAACTACTGCTTCTTTTGTAAGTTTGTTTATCTCATAGCTATTCTGTGATGATCTTCATTAGCAGTCTCTTTTGATCTTTTGCTAGAAAATTGTCGTTCTCTTTTCTGAGCGATATACAGTTGAACATGATCCTGTTACGAAGAAACACTTCTTCAAAACGGGAATTATCCGCTAGCAATATGTTATTGTTATGCATGCAAAATTTATTTATGTATTAGTTAGTTTCATCTCCCTGAATTAGTTCTCTAAGCTTGCAATGCCTATGAATTTGTCATCTTCCCAGATCGGCACTAGTGTCACCAATACAGTGCTCAAAGCAAAGGCGGCTGTTAATAAGGACCTTGAGGATGAAGTTGTGGAAATTCCAGTTGTCCAAACTAGTGTTGCCTATGGTGTATACATGTCAATTTCTAGTAACCTCAGGTAAACAGAGTTTCTACATATTTTAGCATACAAGACATACTTAAGCTTTTGAATTTATGACTGATCATCTTGTTTTGCTATGAATAGCCAGAGAGAGTAAGCGTGTCAGTTGAATTGGCAAACTTGATTTTTTTCCCCCTTGAAACAGATCGCAGCTGTGAAACATGTAGCAAATAGATACAGACGATGTTGATGTTAACAATTTGGTTTGCCATTCACAGTTTCATTCGTATGACAAAATTTATATACTTCATCAGGTATCAGCTTCTGGCTGGTGTGATCGAACAGAGGATCCTGGAGCCGCTGCTGCATAACCAGAAGCTACTACTGAGTGCAATGAGCTTCATCGTTCGTACGGGCAACACATTCCTTGGCTCTTTGCTGTGAGTAACATTCAGCGGAAATTGAAATCTTGCATCCTGCTGTTGCTATATTTGCTTACTGGTGAACTTTGTGAACAGCTGGATTGACTATGCCAGATGGATAGGCGTCCAAAAGGCTCACGATCACGAAGAGGCCTAAAAGTTCTAGCAGCTTGTCTGCATGTTCTTCTGTCACTGGGCATGTTCACAATACCATCGATGGCTTGCCTGCCTCTAGAATGCCGCTCTACTCTTCATTGGATCGGAGCCCCCCCTATATATAGGACAAATCCCAATTTTGTTCGGAAAACCACAAGTAGGGATATATCCGTCGAATTCTCGTATGCAACGACAACGTCATTTTACCCCTCAACTTTTCTTTTCTAGCTTGCAACTTGCAACAAGGGCTGTCATTGTTCAAAATTCAAATATATGTTACATTGGGAATTTCATGCGACTTCCTAAACTCTAGGAAGTATCGCTTGTCCTGTTTCATATGTACGTATGCATTGTAGCCTTGTTGTATTTCCTCAATGCCTTGGTGGTTTTGTCGGTTAGAGTTCTTTACAACTGTTAAAGAGATTCTGTCGGAGTATATTCAGGATCGCCTTATTACCAGAAACGGAGATGCTGCCCGGACAACATGTAAACTGTTAGATTCGTTCACTGGCACCGCAACATGAAATTAGAAAATTGTGATCCGACTTTGCCATCTTATTATTTTCTTCACGGAACAGCTACTCTAGTGCAACATGCAAATAACAGCTATCGCTAGAATTCAATATTCCATTCCTATTAACATTGAATTATTGTCTTGTTTACGAACCCTATGCATCTGATAGCATCATTGCTGTTGCAGCACGGAGTATCGGAAAGATACGGATACACGGATATGCTAATTTTCTAGAAAACACGATATGTGGAAACGTTTTACTATTTTTAATTTTTTTATAAATAAATAATAATGCAAATTAAAACTCTGAAAGTCTAAAACTTGAGTAATCACTAATCGTTAGTTCAGTACTATACATGCAATCATACATGATATAAACATCACCAGATCACTAATTATTTGTTGAATCGTCCTCTCCCCTGCATCGCGGGAGCTGGCTGCGGCCACGGCGAACTGCTGGCTGCTCTCGGTGCGGCAGTTTCGAGGAGGGGGAGAAGCCGAATGATGGCATATCAGTGACGTATCGGATACTCGGAGGATACATATCGGAGCCATATCAGTGACGTATCAATACGGCCCGTCCTTGACGTATCCGTGCTACGTAGTTGTAGCTAGGGTGGTCCATTATTAAAAATGTAACATGTGGATACACCGTATAAGTTGCGTAATGCAATGCTATTAAACTAAAGATACCTAAGAGCAACTCTAGCATTAGCCCTCAAAATAAGACCCATATTTTTCATTTGAGGCTCCTCCTACTTTTGAGGGCTCCGTTTTTCGGGTTGCACTCCAACAAGAGCCCTATTCTCAATTCCCTTATTTCCTCACGCATTTTATGCATATATATTTGAGAACGTAACATTATATAATAATTTATTTAAATTATAACAATAAAACACTACACTTAAAATTATAACGAATATTCAAATTAGAATTCAAATACAAATTTGGTCTGAATTTAATGATAGTCGATCATGACATATAGAAGTTGACGTGGGTATACTCTTCATTTCAACCTTTTCATTGAATGATTCAGCGTATATATGGATGCACAGTATGATACTCGGGTATAGAAAATCTAGAATAGCTACAGTTTTCAATGAGAAACAGCCCTATTTTTCCCCCCAAATGTACAAAACAAATTCAGCTAACCCCCCAATAGGCTTTACAGTTGAGAAAATCAAACTGGCCATATAATAGTACAAAGACTTTCAATGCAACTCAACTGTTTACCATTAGAAGTTTCAAGCGTCAACATGTTCTCGGAGGACTGTGCTGGCCCAGCGTATGTCTGGCCCATCAACAGGACTCTGTCAACTTGCCAAGCCTCGCGCGAAGGCCGAGCAGCAGACGAGCATGGACCAATGGATTTCTGAGCTTCTTGACTCATATATAGGCCTTTGGTTGGGCCGAGCGCAGGGTGGTCCACGGCCCACAGGGTGGAGGCTGGAAGCCCAACTGAGCCCTACACCTTACAAAAAGCCCAGAGCCTGTTATTTTGCGCGGGCCGTGCAACCAATAGAGCCCAGTAAGCAGAACCCTAATTAGTAGCCCTTGCGGTTGCAGCCCTCGATCCAGACGCCCACTTCTCTTCCTTTGCAGTTTCCAGCCATCGCCGCGATGCAGCCGTCGCTACCATCTCCGTTCGCCGGCAGGATGTTGCTCACACCCGAGCAGCAGGCCTCGGGCGCCGCAGCGTGCACGTCCATCTGCTCCACCTGCGGCGTCGTGGCGCCGAACCCGGCCAACACGTGCGCGCATGGCCATCGCGGAGAGCGTGCCGCGCCACAACGACGTGGTGCACTGCCCAGCGTGCTGCTCGTACCTGAGGCCGCCGCGGTCGTGGATCCACGCCGCGCCGGACTCGGCAGAGCTCATGAGCAGATCCTCATCCGCCGCGTCGACCGCCACACCGCCCGCCACGGGGTCGCGATCGCCGCCGCGGAGTTCGTCGCCGTCCCCACCGAGCCGCCGCACTCCAACTCCGAACGCCTCGCGCTCCGCGTCCGCCTCCGCCGCCAGACCACCCACGGCGTGACGGTGGAGGAGGACCACGTCGCGGAGTTCGCCGTCCACGACCGCCTCTGCGACGCCTGCGGCATGGCCCGGGCCAGGGCCGCCGCCGGCCCCGACCAGCAGTGGTCCGCCGTCGTGCAGGTGCGGCAGCGCGCGTCGCACCGCCGCACGCTCATCCACCTCGACCAGCAGATCGTCAGGCACGGCGCCGCGGACTCGGCCGTCCGCGTGGACGGCAGCTCGGGCGGGCTCGACTTCTACTTCGCGTCGCGCTCCCACGCCGCGCGCCTCGTCGAGTTCGTCTCGTCCGTCGCGCCCGCCCGCGTCATCGGCGTCGCGAGGCAGCTCGTCTCGCCTAACAATTTCAGGGACGCCTTCTCCGTTGAGCTCTGCGTGATCTGCCGCGACGACCTCATCTTCCTGCCCAGGGAGGCGTCCCGCGCGCTCGGCGGCCTGGGGCCGCTCGTGCTCTGCGTCAAGGTCAGCAAGTCGGTGTCGCTGCTCGACACCAACAGCATGCGCCTCGTCGCCATGAGCATCGCGGAGTACGACCGGTACAGGTTCGAGCCCCTGCTGAGCAGCCGCCGGCTCGTGGAGTACGTCGTGCTCGACGTGGAGCTGGAGCTCCGCCATCACGACGTCTTCGTCCCGGTGCTCGGCGGGCTCGGCTCGACGTACCCTATTGCATGGGTGCAGATCGCCCGCGCGTCGGACTTGGGCAAGAACGACACCGTCTTCACCGTGAAGACGCATATCGGCTGGCGGCTGAACACTGGGGACCATGTGCTAGGGTACGACCTCTGCAACGTCAACTCTTGTAACAACCAGGACCTGGAGAGCTATGGGCAGCGACACGAGTTACCTGACGCAGTGCTCGTCAAGAAGAGGTACAAGAGCAGCGCGGGTAAGATGATGCAGGAGCAGGACGGCAGCAGCAGCGGCAGCGAGCGAGGCTGCGCTGGGATTGAAGAACTTGCCATGGGTATTGGATGCATTGAGCTGAATCCGTCCGACGACAAGATGAGCTGCTCGAGGACCTCTCCATTTGATCGGCTGTGAGTTGCATTGCATAGAAATAATATGGAAATAATGGAAGTATGCGTGCTCTGATTGTACGTGTTATCTGATCTGCATGTGTCGTTTGAATGCTTCATCCAAATTGACGGGGATTCGCTTATTCACTTAGCATCTCTTTCTCAGATAATTAAATTGGAGATCTTCATTGACTCTCTGATTGTACACATTATCTTGCATGTTTCGACTCATCTTTTTTTAGATTGAAAGCATGCAAATTTAGTGATCAGTTCCCACTTCCGAGTCAACTGATCCACCTTGACCTGACCTCTGATCCCTCACACAAGGGTGAAATTTTTGTATTTTGGTCTCTTTTGAAACCAATTTTTAGAAAAATACATACGCCAAAATATTTTCTGAAAATAGACCATTCTTAGGCGTCTTATCACATGACGACGATATATGAGGCTCGGCGTCGTGTCACTCGACGCTGAGGTATTGCCACGTCACGGACGACCGGGGTCGTCGACGACACGGTGGCGCGTGGGTCCAAGACGTCGGCGTCGTGGCAGCCGACGCCAAGTGCCCAACCTCGGCGCGGCTGGACTGCGCGCCGAGCTACTGGCTCGATCCGGAGGGCGGCCTAGGCGGCCCAACAAAGCACGGTGGCCCAGTAGCTCGGCGTGGGGTCACTTAACGCCGAGCCTCCAGACCTCGGCGCGGCCCGACTCAACGGCGAGGTCTGGTCCCTTTAGGCTGAGGCCCCCTTCTTCTTCTTCCCTCCCCTCCTCCATTCCCCCACGACTCCCAAATTGTGAAGACCGCCGGCTCCCAAATTCCCCACGGCCCCCACGAAACTCTAACCCCCAAATGCGACTCTAGGTGCCCGGATCTTGTCTCCCAAAGCTTCCTCGAGGTAATGGTCCCTCTCCTCCTCCAATCTATCCGCGTAGATGTGCTTGCATTGTCTCTAATCATGTGGAATCATGGGTGTATGGTGTTTTGGTATATTTGTATTTGCATTTGCAAAATGTATGGCTTAGGATGATTGAGTGCATTGTTGTTTAACTGTTTTATGTGCTGAACATGTTAGGTTAGTTTGGTTTCTAGTTATTTTAGTCATTAGGGTTCTTTGTTTATTGTAGGTGTCATTAGAGTTAGTTATTTGTTGGTCATTAGGGTTAGTATGTATTTTATTTATTTGTTGGTCATTACATTTCAATTTTTTATGACCAAGGCGTTTTGCCAAGGTACTCCTCTTTCTCCTCTTTCAATTCATCCATTTAGATTCGTTTGTTTTTGAACTTGGCATTATAGGTTTGGTTCATGTTCATGTCATTCATGCAATGTATGGTGGTTCAAATGATTGAATGACCCAAATGTATGGTTGTTGCTGTTGTTGTTGTTGTATATGTTATGGTTTATAATCATTGAGTTAAATTTTGTGTTTGTTGAGATTCAAATTTGTTTAGGGTTTGTAATGAAAAGCTTATTTGGGAGGTATGGTGATTTAGTGTTAGTAGCTTTACATTCGTTGAAAGGTACTTTGGATTGATTTTTTTTTCTACGTAATGTTAGGATGCCAAGGCGTGGTAAAGCTCGTATTCCAAGGTAATCTCAATGTTTATTCATTATCTGTGCAACAAATAGAAAACCCTAGGTTTAGGTTTGGTTCTCCGTTAATATGACTAAATTCTTTCAATTATAGCTATGGTCGCCAGAGGGCAAATCCCTACGACCTAAAGCATCTCCCTGAAGGTGTTCCTCGACCAATGTGCTTTTGTGGTGATCCTTGCAAGGTAGACATCTTTGAAGATGAGGAAACATATAGACAGAGGTACTAGATGTGTCCCAATTATGCATGGGAACCTACAAAGCAACAGCGGCGTGCATCGTTTGTGAGGAATTTTTAATGTGTTAATTAATTTTCTTGTGATATTAAGTATTGCTTATTTATTTGTTTTGTAACAATTTGTTTTTCTTGCAGACCGTTCCACCACTGTGTGACTTTGAGCAGTGGATTGACACTGAGATCAAGGAGTTGGACAAGCAGCATCTAGAAGGCCTGAAGGAGTGGGATGCGGAGGTTAAGGAGAGGTTTGAGTAGAGACGCAGACTGGAGGCTATAGAAAAGGAGCATAAGGAAGAGGAGGAAAGGAGACGTGTTGCTGCGTACAGGGCGGAGAGGGAGAAGAAGCTTGAGCGTGTGCGCCGAGCGAAGGCAGCGATGGAGGAGAATCCCGATGCCGAGAGAAAGGGAAAGTGGCCTCGTTGCACTCAGTAGGTATTTGGTTCATTCACGAGCGATATCGTGTAGCCCTGGACTTTTTTTACTATGTTGTAATGCACTCTGTTTTTATTTCAGATGAACTTATTCCCTAGACTTTTTTTATTATGTTGTAATGCACTATGATTTTATTTCAGATGGTCTTATGCCCTGTACTTCGTTAACTATCCTAAGACTGTAGTGCTACTATTTGTATCACTGAAAAGACTACTTGTGTTGTTGTAGTCACTGAAAGGGCTACAAGTACTGTTGCAGTCACTGAAAGGGCTACAAGTCTATTTGAAAACTCACTGAAAAGCCTAGATTCGTTTACTATTATATCTGTATACGCAATGAATTAATATCAGAGTGATGTACTGCATTTAGATGAAGTGACAAAACACAGGTGTAGCCTTTTCAGATGAAATGACCAGTCATGGTTGTAGGCTTTTCAGATGAAGCATCTAGCCTTTGTAGATTCAATAAATGAGTACACACACAAGTTTTTTGTCTAGTAGCATTCATGGTGAACCTGCCTTCATCTCTATATATAGTGCTCCATATCTTGCTCCACATCCACACAACTTGTTTTCTGGTTTAGTTTTAGCAAATGTCGAGCGGAGGTTCCTCGAGTGGGAAGGGTTTCGGCAGAGGGACAGGAAAGGGGGTGAGGAAGGGACCTTCGATTGTGTGGGAGGGTTCTCTGGGTCCTGATTCTTTTAAAGAACCAATAGAGGAATTTCCTTTGGAGAGGAAGAGTGACTTCACCCATGAGAGACCTCTTAGATCATACGAGAAGCGCATTGAAGATTGGCTAAAATGCCGCCACGGTTTGGATTGCGTTGTGCAGATGTACAACGACTATGATGGTGGAGGCCATCATTTCTTCAGATGCCCACGAGGATTTGTATTTCCTTTGAACTCTCTCCTTTTTTAGATTTGCATTTGGTTTCTAGTAGTACTTATTGGTAGATGGGTTTTCAGGATTCAAGCTGTCCAGATAACTGTGGCTTCACTAGATGGGTCGACCCTCCTCCTATCTATCCTCATCAACAGTACATCACATATCTACAGGGATGCATCTTTGACCTAGAGTATGGCCCTAGAAGTGGTAACAGGGACAAGTCGGACGATGACAACAACAATGATGCAGAGGAGGCACTATGCAATAATCCGTACTGCGAGTGCCCGTACCATAAGAAGGACGGGCCTCCTTCTCCACCGCCACCGCCACCACCACCGCCTCCGTCAACTGGAGGATACTATGGGGAAGGCGCAACTCAGTTCAATATGTGGGAGCATTATTAGGACCAACCTTTGTTAGTCAATCCGAATGTGGAATGCTTGTATGAGTTGTTCTTTTCAATCTCGTAAGACATGCTAGGTTTAGTTTGCAACATGCCATTGTTAGTTTTCATGTGAGTGTGTACCCTTTGCAATGTCTGTATCACTTGTTTCTTTCAATCCCCTAAGGCATGCTAGGTTTAGTTTGCGACATGCCATTGTTAGTTTTGATGTGAGTGTAATCGTTGTGCATTCGCTATTTCATAGATTGCAGTTTACCTACCTCTAAGTTTTATGTACTATGATTGATTCCCAAACTGAAAAAAAGATTTGACTCTCTCTAAAAATAGGGGATTGAAATCGAACCAACATTTGGTTTTTCCTGCAGGAACAAACATACAAATCGGCCCAAGGGTTTGGGAATCAACCATACAAGTTTACCTACCTCTATTAATACTTTATTCTTTCTATTTTATGATTCATAGGCTCGGCGTCAATTTACGGCACGCCGAGGTAGATGACCATGGCGTTGATTTGGCCCATGCCAACCCTAGGGTTTGGCCAGCCGTTTATGTGTTGGGCTGAGGCTCGGCGTTGAGTTGGCCCACGCCAACCCTAGGGTTTGGCTCGGCCGTTTGCGAGTTGGGCTGAGGCTCGACGTCGAGTCGGCCCACGCCAACCCTAGGGTTTGGCAATGGCCTTGGCCAGGTTCGGCCCGAACCTCAGCGCTTAGTCATCCCACGCCGAGGTTAATGGCTCGGCGTCAATTTATGGCACGCCGAGCTTGGGCACCTCGGCGCTTCGAGGCAAGGGTTTCCAGTATGTACCAGTGGTCGGCGTCAAATGACTAAATGCTGAGGTTCCCACACTCGGCGTGTGTTCACTTGACGCCGAGCTCCTGGGTTCACCAAAATATATCATCTCTTCTTTGATTTGCTTCACTATTGCCCACTACTCGTAACATGGAGGATGGGGATGATGACACCCCTTCTTCCTTGTGAGTTGCGACGCAGGCCCTCTCTTAATAGCTGGAAACATGAAACATGGCGACGTTCCACATTTGGGGAATATCGTTATGAGGACAATCACATTTTCATTTCAGAAATAAAGTATAGCTTATCTTAAATTAAATATCGTGGTGGATACGCCGAGCTTGGGGTTCACCAAAAAACAGAATACACAGAATTTCACATAACACATGACCACACCAACATACACATTCATTCAACATCCATACATACATAAGGTCCAACACATTCAACATCCAACATAGTCCATACATATGCTTCATCAATCAACCAACATAGTCCAAACATAGTACAAGGTTCATACATAGTGCATTACATAAGGTCCAATGCATACATAGTCCATGCACAAAATATAGCATATGAAGTCTTTGGATCTTTTATCGCTCCTTGTACCTTAACATGGACGGCGAGCGTAACGCTTTCCCCTCCTAAACGGATAGGTACCTGGAGTGTACCTGTCCACTGGTATAAGCGTCCTCTGTGGACGTCCAGAACTAGAGGGGCCTTGAGTTCCTTGGGGTGCATCTCCAAGCTGGGACATGCCAATCTCATCATACTCATGATCATAGTACTCCCCCTGTCCTTCATTATCTTCATCATTATAATGACCATGTCCTTGACCACCCTCTGCACTAGTTGCTGCACCATGTGAAGAAGAAGTCCTGCCACCATGTGCACCATGTGAAGATGAAGTCCCTCTAACATGTGCAGTAGAAGGTCCAGCACCAAGCTGTTGTGGGACAGCCACATCCGGGGAACGTCTACATCCAAGGCGTGCAGCTACCTTTCAGAGGCGATGCATGGCACGCTGCATTTTGAAAGCACTATTAGTAAGTGGGGTTGGTCGCAAAACTATATAAAGATGTAACATCAACTGAATGAGAGGAGACTACCTGAATGTGCTATCGTAACATGGAGGCCTCATTAGGATCGCCCACAGGAATCATCAATGCCCTTCCTTGCTCGGCCACTGTCCTCATTATCTCCGTGCTCTATGCAACAAAAACAAGAATTTAAGTCTCCATCATAGTAAAGACCTCAGAGATGAAAATAGTTGTATCACTTACAGCTCTGGCTAACGCAGGGGCGATCTCAACTTGCCTGCCTTCTCGGGTAGCTTGGTCATATGGGTTGGTGCCCTCATCCTCGCTCGCAATGTCAGCAATGTCTTGCTCCGTCCAAGCGGGCCTCAATTGAAGCCTTGTTCGTTGACCAAACCAAACAAGGTAATCATCGAATGCCTTGTCACGATGGACGGCGTGGATGCCCATGTTGTTCTGCTCCATCAACATCCACTCATCAATGTAGCGCTGGTGCTCCAGCTGCCAGTTGGTGATCTTCTTATTTTTTTGTCTACTGAACCTGCAAATTTTACACCAAAGCGGCAATATGAAGGCCTACTCAATGATTCATTCATGTGAAACGAACAAAATATTGCATGTTACGTACTTGTGGAGCTGCCAACCAGTGGAGAAATCATCGGGCGGAGAAGGCTGTAGCCTACCAAACTGCCGTGCTACACGGTGAGGGAGATGGTACTCCACTGCATAGAAACAAATAAGGGGGGTCCTCATCGTCTAGACGTCCTCGTCTGCCATGCACAAGGAGCTCAAGTTGAGATCCGTGACTTGCCTCCACCGATATGGGCGCCATTGAACCTGTACACAACGTTGTCATCAACTAGTCGATGCTCAATTTGTGCACATATCCTCGATTAGGCCAAAAGAGTTGGAAACTTACATGCTATGGCAAAAGGGTGTCTAGCTTGTTGGTGAAGCTGATGTACGCGTGGCGTGACACGTGGTATGTTCCGTGGGCTCGCTCATAGAGGTGTGCCACGGTAGGGGCGACAACTGTGTCTCCTTGAGGAAACCAAGGTTATGGGGGATCAAGCTAATGCGGTCTCCCAACTGGAAGCCTCTCCCACATCCAAATCTGCAAAAAAGAGTGGAAACTTTAATGTTAATCACTTTTGTTAAGAAAAAACATTGAATTGTAGTGGAAACTTGTACAACTTTGCTTTATTACCTGCAACAGTGTGATGCACCCTGATATTGTAGCGTGCACACCTCCAGGATGGCGGCAAGCCTCGCAAAGCTGATGGTACAGGAAGGCAAGTATAGCCGAGCCCCAACTCCTATTGCCGGCATCCTCCCAGTTCAAAAGGCACGGGATGTACATCTAGGACGCCGTGTCTCCAGTGCCATCAGGGAAGAGAACCATACCAAACATGTGCAGGACATAGGCCTGACAGTAGTATGTCACGGTCTCGGCGTCTACATTGGGTGGGCACTCCCGAAACTGCTGACGAAGCCACCTCAGGGACACCCCACTGCTACGCCGTTTCTTGCCAGCCTCAACTGCCGCTAGGGGCCGTCCCAAGAAGTGCTCAACCCGCTGCTGCCATCCTTCAGACTCCGTGTCTCCTGTCACTAGGAATCCTCAGATTTTGACTCCAAGGATCATGGCAACATCCTCGAGAGTGACCGTCATCTCCCCGCATGGTAGGTGAAAGCTGTGTGTCTCCGGACACCACCGATCTATCAACGCCATCAGCGCCGCTAGGTTGAAAGGTGGCGTGCCTCGACGACAAACACGAGCAACAGTAGCAAGGTTCGCCAGCTTCAGGAGGGGCATGTACCTCTCGTCGTAGACCATGGTCGTAGAGGCGTCATGTGTCATTGGCCTCAGCACATTCAAAACCTACAAAAAAAGACAAGCATGAAAAAGTATTAGTTCATGTCACTTTATAAAGAGCATGGACTATAGAGCAAAAGATGAACAATACACTGTTTTATACGAATTGTTGAATATACCTCTCCGTTCTCGATCCTCCAAGCCCGGTGGTGCTCATCGAACCTTGGATCAAGAAGGCGGAACCGATCCATCCTGCAACATAAGCAATGTCAAAGCATTAGTATAAGTTAAAGCATGTGTATGTGGTACGAAGTAACATAAAAATAAAAAAAACAAAAGTAAACCAATGTACTATTACACAAAGCAATTCAAGTAGCTAGCTTAGTAGATACCTATTGTCTAAGTAGTTCAGGACATTTTCTCTTATTGTGGCCCAGCTTATGGCAACCAGAGCAACGGCTCTTTTGGGTGTCCTCTACAAAATGTCTCCCAACCTTACTCATGGTTGATCTACCTTTTGTGGCTCGGTCCATGTCCATCCTGAACCGCTTCTGTCGCCTAGGTCCTCTACTCTTCCAGAGTAAACCAAGATCAGCCACATACTTGGGGCCATCATAAGTAGGCCATTGACTCTCGTCAAGAAATGGCTCGAACTAAGGATTCCAGGTGCTCATTAGGTTCCTCAAAGAGAACTCCACGGCCATACGGGGAGGGACCTCAGCATCAACACATCTAAGGCGACAGGCTGTAATCATGTGGGAGCAAGGCCTATGGTATATGATCGGTTTTCCACACGTACACTTGTTCTCATTGATCACTAATTTATGTTTTCGAGCACCCCGGTCTTCACCACCAATGTTAGTTCCACCATCCTCTAGAATCTCATATCCATGGTTGATCGGATCAAAACATGAACCCTTCTGTCGTTTAGACTTTTTCTTTGAGAAAGCTAGTTCCTGAGATGCTAAAAGTGGCCAAGCTTTGCCTGCTGTCCATAGAGACCTCGCATGCTTCTTCCTCGAAACGAACCAAGAATTCAACTTGTAGAAGGTGAATGAGGCAATAGCAGTCACAGACAGACCACGACAACCTCTTAGAAGGCTGTTGAACATCTCTGCCATGTTACTAGTCATGAAGCCCCATCTCCAACCACCGGTGTCATATGCAAGTGACCACTTATCCTTCGACGCCATCAACTCACTCAAGAATTGCCTGCCATCAACATTTGTGGCTAACTTCAGGGCATCTAACTTGTCTTTGAATAATTGAACCTCTTGCTGCCTGCAAACCTCCTCAAATAATTTGAAGTTGTCCTTTGTGTGATCACACCTTATAAGATTCTGAGCAAGGTGTCTGGTGCACCACTGGTGATGTATTTGGCCGTAACCAGGAATCTCTTGTTCTACGGCATTCAGAATGCCAGCATGCCTATTGGATATCACACAAACATCACGTCCTAGACCAATTACCACTTGTCTTACTAGCCTGAGAAACCAACACCAACTATCCGTGTCCTCCATCCAAACAATCGCAAAGGCCAATGGCACAAGCTGGTCTTCTGCATCTGTCCCAATACAAATAAGCATTGTGTCTTCAAATTTCCCTGTAAGAAAGGTCCCGTCAATTGAGACGATGGGCCTACAATGCTTAAATGCTTCGATGCTCTGCCCGAACGCCCAAAACGCCCTTCCAAATACCTGGCGACCATTCCTTGTTTCACCCTCCTTAGGTAAATACTCAAAGTACATCCTAGGATTTACAGCCCTCATTGCGTTCAACATTACAGGGAGGCGCTCATAAGCTTCTTCCCAATTTCCAAATATTATTTCCAGTGCACGCTGCTTTGCCGTCCATGCTTTCCCATACTTGATATAGTAATTGTACCGTTGGAAGATGATCTCAACCAACGTAGACACCGTAATGGTTGGCATATGCTTCACCATGGGGCATAATTGCCTTGCAATGAACCTAGAATTGAGCTGCAGATGGTTCTCTTCTGCCTCAGCAGTGGCACAAATATGTGGTTGCTTCACTGAGGTAATCTTCCATTTGCCTACCTTTGTCTTCCTAGCACATACTCTCCAACCACACTGTTGTTCTTCACAAGCAATAGTATACCTCTTCTCCTTGAATGAATTGATGACCCTAAAAGGTTGGTTGTGTACAATGGAGTACTCTTGCAACCATGATTTCAACTCATCCATGGTAGCAAACAATATGCCCTTCCGTATGATGAGGCAACTGCTAACATCAGGCACAGTTGTATCACTTGGCC
Organism: Miscanthus floridulus; assembly: GCF_019320115.1. Taxonomy (NCBI): domain Eukaryota; kingdom Viridiplantae; phylum Streptophyta; class Magnoliopsida; order Poales; family Poaceae; genus Miscanthus; species Miscanthus floridulus. Next base: position 147,245,279 of record NC_089584.1, read on the forward strand.
TACCATCAGCTACTGCCCTATGACCATGGCTAAGGTCCTCGAAATCATCAACTAGTGGATCTCTCTAAGGCAAGACCCTAGACAATATCTCTATTTCTCTAAAATTCAGACGACCAACAGGGCGATCGTCATTAGAGTCTTCGGCTATCTCCTCTACGAAGGACTCATCATCTCTAGCTATCTCCATGTCAAAATGGTTCGTAGCCCTAGCATCACCAAAGTCTTCTTCACTACTAAGATCATCTTCGTCGCTAAGCTCATCCTCAATAGAAAAGTATCCGCTAGCATCGTCCAAACCTTCTTCTGCATCAATAATTACATAATCATCATCCTCTTCATCACTATTATGATTGCCCTCACCATCGGTAACCGGATTCTCTTCCTCATCTCCACCGTAGCCTAGTTGTGTGACAAGTATTTCTTCTTCAGGCAAAGGACCATAGCCTATGTGAGCGGGGGAAGATGGCCATGCTTCGAAGTTATCATTTCCTAAGCCAGACTCCTTACTTACTACTAAATCCAAAGATCACACTTCTGAGGCCAATACAACTGCCTTGTAATCATTCTATTTAGACTCGCTTGTAATTTTGAGCAGACGCTTGATCGGAGGACCCTTCGATGACCCAACATCAATGACACCTTCAAACTGAACATGCACGTCTCCTTCATTCCAGCCTAACTTAACCTTCACTCGCTCCACTAACTGGGTCAAAGATGGTGTTTCAGAAAAAATCAACAACTCCTCACACATGTCCAGAAATTCCAAACTATCATCTCTTGTCCTAACAATACGGCCTCCATGATGCAACCTCACTAATTTGTCCATCTACAGCCATCACACAACAAGTAGTGTAACATATGAATATATCATGCGAGTTTCAATCCAATAAGTAGAAACTAAAATATATCATTTCATCTTTTTCAACCCCAACAACATAATCATTTCTAGTCATAAAAAATTGAAATGTAATGACCAACAAATAAATAAAATACATACTAACCCTAATGACCAATAAATAACTAACCCTAATGACACCTACAATAAACAAAGAACCCTAATGACCAAAATAACTAGAAACCAAACTAACCTAACATGTTCAACACATAAAACAGTTAAACAACAATGCACTCAATCATCCTAAGCCATACATTTTGTAAATGCAAACACAAATATACCAAAACACCATACAATCATGATTCCACATGATTAGGGACAATGTAAGCACATCTACGTAGATAGATTGGAGGAGGGGAGGGACCATTACCTCGAGGAAGCTTCAGGAGCTGAGATCATGACACCTAGGGTCGATTTTGGGGCCTAGGGTTTGGTGGCGGCGTGGGGGAGAAGAGAAAGAGAGGAGGCTGGCGGTTTCAGAATGGAGGGAGAAGGAAGAAGGGGGCCTCGGTGCGGCCTAAAGGGACCAGACCTCGGTGTTGAGTCGGGCCGCGCCGAGGTCTGGAGGCTCGGCGTTAAGTGACTCCACGCCGAGCTACTGGGCCACCGTGCTTTGTTGGGCCGTCTGGGCTGCTCTCTGGATTGAGCCAGTAGCTCGGCGCGCAGTCTAGCCGTGCCGAGGTTGGGCACTTGGCGTCGACTGCCACGACGCTGACGTCTCAAACCCACGCGCCACCGTGTCGCCGACGACCCCGGTCGTCCATGACGTGGCAATACCTCGGCGTCGAGTGACACGACGCCGAGCCTCATATCTCGGCGTCATGTGATAAGACGCCTAAGAATGGTCTATTTTCAGAAAATGTTTTGGCGTAGGTATTTTTCTAAAAATTGGTTTCAAAAGAGACCAAAATACAAAAATTAGCCCACACAAGGAGATAGGATTATTATTATTTTTCGAACAAAAACCACGGTCCTCCCATGTCACCACACACGAGGCAGTATATACTCTCTCTTAGGACTTAGGCGTGTAATCGGACTGGATAGGACTTACGAGTGCAATCAAACTGGATACATATGGATGTTGCTGGTATCTTATAATGTTGCAGAGGGCGTCCATCCGTCCGGACGCTCAGACCTATTTCCCTCCGCTTTCCATCCTTCACGATTTCTAAAAAAAAAGCAACATTTCCCATCCCACGCCCACTGCTCGTCTTCTCTAGCGTGGGGCCGCTTGCTACGGGCAGCGCACCCACCCACCGCGGCCTTCACCAGTGTGGTGGCACCGCACCCTGGCCCCATCTCATGCTGCTTCATGCCCTGCGTCGTGCCACCATCCACCTTGCTCGTCGTGGAACGAAGGGGAGGCAGGGGAGGCCCGCGCCTAGGTGTACGTTGGGCCATTGCTCTCGATGCCCCCTTGACCTGAGCTTGCTGGCTATACCGCAGTTTCCCACTAGGTAGGCCGTGGTTGTTAGCGACGCCGTGTCTCAAGTGTTTTAGACTTTTTAGACTTATGTTTCAAGTGTTTCATCTGGATGTTGCATAAGTTGCAATGACAATATACACATGTTGCGAGCCTATGAATGTTTCATGTGTTTTAGACATATGTTTCAAGTGTTTCATCTGGATGTTGGATATGTTGCTATGGCTATACACACATATTTTAAACGTATGTTTTAAGTGTTTCAGATGTTTCACACTTATTATGTTGCAAGTGTTTTATCTGGATGTTGTAAAAGTTGATCTAGATATTTCATATGTTGCTATGGCTATACACGCATGTTAAGTGTTTCATCTATTTTAGACGTTAGTTACAAATATTTTCATCTGGATGTTTCAAAAGTAGATCTAGGTGTTGCACATGCTGCAATGGCGTCGGTGGACTACTGGACATCGGCCTGCCGCAGCCGCTTACTGCTGCTGCTCGAGTGCTACCGAGGGTCACCGTGCAGGCACTAAGGCCAGCAGACGCCTTTGCGGCGCGCATCCGTAGGTGGGGCAAGTGACGGAGACCACATGGATTTCCTCGTGCGAGCGTAGGATGGGTGCGGGTCTTGCGTACGGACGTGGGCGCTGGCACTGGATGGGATACGGACGCGGGGCATGGGATGGGATCCGGGCGCGGGCGCGGGCGCGGGAGCTACTAAAAAGAGAAAGCAAAAGGAAAAAGGTAGACAGAATGAACGAAAAAATGGAGGGACAACAGGAAAAAAAACGTGTGTCAAATAAAAAAAGAACTAACAGATTGAAAAGAGAACAACGGACGCGGACGTAAGAGATAATGAACGGACTTGCTAGCGTATGTACGTCTGATCCGGACCCTAGCATTCGGACGGTGTTCGCACAGGGAGCAAGCGCCTAGTGCGTCTCTAGCAGTGGGCTCGTGCCGCCCCGAATATCGCCCAAGCTGCCAGCAACTTCTCAAGCAAATTTCATGTGCAACACCCGATTTACTCTTGAAACATCCAGATGTAACAGTTGTAACATATATACAAAAGAAGACAGATGAAACACTTGCGAAAACGTCTGAAACACTTGCGAAAACGTCTAGAAAAACATTTGAAAACCATTACAAACATATGCAACATTTATATGAAACACTTGCAAACATATGTATGAGACACCTGAAAACGCTTGAAACATATGCTTACAACATGCATGTATATGCAACATCTAGATCTACTTTTACAACATTCAGATAAAACTCTTGCAACATACGTCTTGAACATATGAAACATTGAGAATATAGACTTGAAACATACGTGTATAGCCATTACAACATGTGTAACATCCCGATCTACTTTTATAAATTCGATATACAACACTTGCAACGTACCTCTAAAACACTTAAAAACATACTCAAGCGACATGTGATTTTCACCTTTCTTTCTTTTTACGACGCGACACAGAGCGGGTAATTGCCGATTCTGCATCCTTGCCACCGTCATCGTAGGATATACTTGACCATGCAGGCAAGCATATTGGGCTTTGTGTGCCTCATGGGCTTCGGTTGATACACCCTGTTGTGGCTGCCGTGACACAGGTGCTACTACTCATGTTGGCTTTGTGATGCTGATGTAGCTGCTTTTACTTTATACTATTATATAAGTCCTTTACTTTATATAAGTCCCACCTGGACATCGACATCCCAACAAGAAGCAAGGGGGCAAGTTGCATACCCGGGCGGGAGTGAATCACAGCACACGCACAGAGCACAGAGCACAGAGCACAGAGCACAGCCAGAGCGCTGCATTAAGCTTAATCCTTGAGGACGTAATTACAATGTACACTAAAGCAATTTTTTAGTGTATTATTGTAACAGATAGTACACTGTTTTTTTTTGTATTATTGTAACAAATACACTAAAAATATCGTATATTGTAACCAATAATATTTTTTGTGTATTGAAGCCCATAATTTTTATTTAGCTGTCGTGTTTGTCTAGACAGTTGGATTTGATTATATAATGGTTGGATTTGGGGATAGTACCATTTGATTTGTGCTCAATTTTGGTCTAATTTTATTTTTGGTCTATTATTGTTGGACCTTAAGGTATGTTTTGGGATTTGTTTTCATGTATTAGAATAATGCCCGTATGTTACAACGAAAAACAAAATGCTTCATATAAGTTTATATGTAGTGTATGTATTATATTACCAAAAAACCGATTTTTTGAGCGTGATTGTAGTTTCGACCATATGCAAGTGCCCGCCACCTGGTCGTCACTACGAAGATGAACTCGCAGTTGATCAGGTCGTCGTCGTGAACGTTAAGCCTCATGAAACAATGGCGTGCGCAACAGCTGGCTAGCGGTTGAGCAGTTGATGGCGTGCGTTAACGGAAACAAAAAATAATTCCATAACAATTCAAATTTAAATCGAATGTCATACTATTAAAACATACTCCCTCAGTCCCAGAATAGATAACGTTATGAGATACGTATAGGTCAAACTTTTTTAACTTTGACTATATTTATAGAAAATACATACAACATTTATGTCTTCCAAATAAATTTATTATGATAATATATTCAATGACCTATCTAATAATACTAATTATATATTATAAATATTAATATTCTTTTATATATAATTATTTAAAGTTAGAAAAAGCTAATCTTCTCAGGAAGCGAGAATAACTTCTATTTTAGGATAGATGGAGTAGTACTTTGAATGTAACGTCCATAATATAATGTCTGTAGCTAATCGTCACAATTATACGAGTCTTCATGAAACTGACAAAAAGCTACATAGTGGATGCCTTTTTATGTATGAATCGAAGGCTCAGTGTGTAAACTAAATTCGGACTTCATTTAGTTTTCTCCTGAACTAAACTCTTCTTGACCATCAATCTAACTATACATAAATATTTTTTTATGATAATCAAATTTAGCGGTTCCTTGGTTCCTTCAAAAGACATAATCATGAGATCATTGAATTTTTAGCATGTACGATATATCAAAAGCAATTTTGGATGTAACGTGTAGCTGTTTGTTCTTGTGACGTGCTGAAAAAATTCAGATGAAAAATGCTGAGTTGCTTTTTTTTTTTGACAACGGCTTTTTTTTTTACAACAAAGTGCCAAGTTACTTTGCATGTGGGCTGGACCAAGAGTGGGATCGGAGCGCCGCGTGCAGACGTCCCGGGAGAGATTGTTTTGCATGTGGACCCGGGGTCTCAAGAAAAACAAAGTGGTTCTCATGCGCTGCCGGGCCTACTTCCAAGAAAAATGTTTAGTGTGTATAATTTTTAAGAGGATACAACACGCTAAACCACCCATGCGCGTCCATAAAACACAAAGAAAGAGATAGGAAGATTGTAGCCTCTAATTCAAAAATTCACGGTACCACCGAGCATGCACACATGCATGCATCCTACTTTTTTTAGAAAAATCCAAAAAAAAGTACGGCATCAGAGTTTAAACCCTGATGGGTAGGGTCCCATGGACTACCCTTCCATCGAACCAGAGGCCCTTTCACAAAATCGGTTTCTAGTTGTCGGGTGGAGCGACGTACGAAGGCAATATGATACCCTTTTGTATTTTAGATTAAACTAGTAAGCATGTCCGTGCGAAAAGAAAAATAAATCCTTGTACATCAGACTTGTATTAAAAATAAGAAAAACATTTATTTGTCTAAATATAATTGTACAGTCTGTTGACTAAATGTATAATTGTTGACTAAATGTATAATTAATAACATTGAGGATTATTTCCATGTAAAATTACCAAACTCAGTAGCACTATGTATTGTCTGCTTTGAATTTTACATGAAGTAACACGGGGTTAGTGTAAAATTAACAATGGACTTATCCTCATGTCACGACATAGCTACCATCGCCACACAGACACATTACTCCCTCCAATCTGCCATGGTTGCAATATATATATGCTCGACAAGAATGTTGTACTCTACCTCGACCTCTTAGCCTCTTTCTTGGCGTCGGCCGGGGAGGTCAGCCCTGAACACTTGGACCTCGGAGGTCTCCTTTCATCAGTGGATGCTCAGTGCTCACGTTGGTGTGGACAGGGGCGCAGGGCACTGCTCGCTGGACGTCAAGTCGGAGAACAGGTTGAATAGGTTGCTGCTGCGCACTGGTGACATTGCTTTGCTTCTTACGACCGGACCTAAACTCGACGCTCCTTTCTGCACCATTCGTCCTAAATTGTAAGACATTTGATTTTTTTACATCAAGTTTGACTATTCGTTTTATTCAAAAAATTTATGCAAACATAGTTAAATTTAAGTCATTCTTGAAGAATTTTTATTAATAAACTAAGCCACGACAAAAGAAATGATATTTTGCACAAATTTTTAAATAAGACGAGTGATAAAACTTGATGTAAAAAAAAGTCAAACGTCTTGCAATTTGGGATGGATTAAGTAGGAGATTAGCTAGCCGTCGATTGCTGCCCATGTCGAACTTCAAGAGAGATTGCTCCATTGCCGTTGCGTTTTGTATAGATCGTTGTAGTGAGGGCTACGCGGATCATGGACACTTAAACAAAGAATCTTTCTAGGAGACATTTCCAAGGCACAAGAGGACATGGGAACCAATGAATTGTTGTATGTGTCACTGTCATCTATGCGATGCGGACCGAAGAATCACCGGCAGGACGCAATTGGCAATTGCATCTCTCTTCTTCTCTATATCTCTATACAAGGAGTATCTTCTATCTATTCTATTTACATCTAAAAAATACTCAAACTCCTCCGCCACGAGTTTTGAACCACTTGATTTAGTCAACGCGTCATCCTTCTTCCATCAAATCAGATCAAGAGCAACGACATAGAATTAGAGATGTATATATTGCTGAAGCCGTCAGTCTTTTAGCGAGTCGAGCTGACCCGACCAGCCACTTGCTCCTCACTTCGTCTCTCTTCCACTCATCTCCTCTCTCTCTCTCCTCACCGCTCACTCCTCACTCCCCTCCATTCGACCCCACCTCGCCAGGAGACCAGCCATATGGCTACCGTGACTGTCGCGGTCGTTTCTCTGTTCTCCTCATCCCCTGAGGTTGCTAAGGCTAACATGGCTTATACCACAAATCACCGTTAGGCGCTGGTAACTTAGGATGGACATGTGCATCCTGTGGGGCGACCTCTGTTTCGCCACTTCACCATACTCCACATGTCCTCCATCTTTCAAAATAGAGGGTACTAACAAATGAATATAATGTTTCCCTTATTGCATCGTACATTATTAGAAATAAAATTAAACGTTCCATAGATTAGTCTAATGTTTTCTAATTCGTCACTACGACACCATTAAATATACAATAGTTCATTAAGGACCTAGAAATTTAGGAATTGGTGTAGCCTTGTACCATGAAACCCCAAACACCACATATGCAAAGATTTTGATGTGTGAAAGTACAACTAGGGTACATACCTTGTGGGCTCACCTTCGCCTTCCTTTGATTTGAGTAGGGGAAATCGATGTTTGAGAGGGGAAGGTGGCGAGGAGGGAGGAAATGGAGGTGCAGCGTGACAAGGAAGAAGAGCAGGAAGAAAGAAGGGGAGCTAATGCGTGCCTCTGTATATGACCCTACCGCACTTGGTGGGGTGTCACGTCAATAAGTCAATAGACGTCTGACCGCCACAGTGATCGGCCTGCCGTGCTAGTCGGCTTGGTACGGCAGTGCGCATTTGCCGCGCCAGAGAGTTTGGTGCGAAACAGGTTAGATTTAAAAATAAAAATAGCTAGGATTAGTTTTAAATTTCTTTTTAAAAATCGAAAATAAAAAAAATTCCATACCGATAAGCCTGGGTCTAGTGGTTGCAAATGGAACGCAAATTGAAGCGGTCGAGACGCCCTGTGTTCCTGTCAATTCCGTTGGGGGATTTGTTTTCGTATGCATATCGTCGTCGCTGCCTGTCTTTTAGCGAGCCGATCCCGACCCGACGTGGCACCGCCTTATTAGCCTGGAGCACTGGTCCTGTGAGGGAGAGAGACAGTCAGTGAGCGGGCAGCAGCCACTTGCTCCCCACCTCGTCTCTCTTCCACTCATCTCCTCTCCTCATCGGCTCATCGCCTCTCATCTCCCAATATTGACTGTTACCGTTACAAATCCAATCCTCTCCTGAGTCCTGAGTCTCCTCCACTTTAGCTAGCAACGGCCGTTTGGTCCCCTCCATTCGACCCCACGCACCTCGCCAGCCATGGCTGCCGTGACCGCGGCGGCCGTCTCTCTGTCCTCCCCAGCTGCTGCTGCCAAGCCCAAGGCGGCGTCCCCGTCGTCGCCATGCAGCCACCTCCAGTTCCTATCCTTGTACCCGCAGCGGCGGCGGCACGGCGCCCGCGCGGTGCGAGTGCAGGTGTCCAGCACCGAGACCGCGGAGGCGGAGGCGGTGAAGAAGGAGAAGGTGTCCAAGAAGCAGGACGAGGGCGTGGTCACCAACAAGTACAGGCCCAAGGAGCCGTACATCGGGAGGTGCCTGTCCAACACTAGGATTACCGGCGACGACGCGCCCGGGGAGACGTGGCACATGGTCTTCAGCACCGAAGGTACGTAGTATATGTAGTTTACTAGTCTCTACACTCTAGTCTCTACTCTCTAGTGTAGTGTACGTAGCCTCTGCTGCCGCCGCCGCCGCCGCTGCTCTCTCTCTCTGTCTCTCTCTAATTAGTAAGCTACTAGTTAAGATAAGGTATGAGCATGCAGCTGGCGTCACCGTGCTAAGCATACAAGCAAGATAGAGATTAAAATTTTGAAATTGGTGTATGTATGTATGTACGTACGTACGAGTACTACATGCATATAGTATACTTAGATGTGCTATTAGATATATACATATATAAACATAGCCATATATATATTGGGGTGTGCATGCAGGCGAGGTCCCCTACAGAGAGGGGCAGTCCATCGGCATCATCGCTGACGGCGAGGACAAGAACGGCAAGCCGCACAAGCTCAGGCTCTACTCCATCGCCAGCAGCGCCCTCGGAGATTTCGGCGACTCCAAGACGGTGAGCTAGCCATCGAGTTGCTTGCATGCAGCTGCATATGCATCATATCGCCAACAATTAACTATATATATTACCATTAATTACAAGAACATCATATGGCAACTTTTTTTCAGTGGTGTGTTTCTTTGGTCGCTTTCAGTGGCCTCCCTGGTTCTGCAGTTCTTTTTCTGGTAGTTGTCTGGTTAGGCATAGTGGCAGGTTTTCTAGTCCTGTAATTTTCGAACTTTTTGTTTTTTCTTTGTGTAATATATACACCAGATTTGCCGCTCTTTCTTAAAATATATACACGACGTCTTCTATCCAAATTAATTAAAACAATAATTAAAAAAACTTTTGTTATTGTATACGTGTAGGTGTCGCTGTGCGTGAAGAGGCTAGTCTACACCAACGATCAAGGGGAGGTCGTCAAAGGAGTCTGCTCAAACTTCCTCTGTCAGTTTCCTTTCCTCTCTCTCTTGTTTTAGTTCGAATTTGATTCGATTGTTCCATGCAGACTAAGCATATGTAGAACCTATCAAATTAAGGATTAGAGTCGTTTTTCAAGGGATCGGATATGTGTGTTGAAAGGATCTGACTTGTACGCTGACTGATATATACCCTGTGCATGCAGGTGACCTGAAGCCAGGCGCTGAGGTGAAGATCACAGGGCCAGTGGGCAAGGAGATGCTCATGCCCAAAGACCCCAATGCAACAATCATCATGGTGATTATTCAGCTCATCCATCCCTCCAACTGAAAGTGCTAGCTATCTGTTTAATTTGCAGTGCAACCAGTTCATCATGCATATATGCATGTTTCTCACACTGGTAAACTGAATGAACACAACTCAACATGTCCTCTCCTGAATCCTGATGTATATATGCAGCTCGCAACGGGTACCGGTATTGCTCCGTTCCGCTCCTTCTTGTGGAAGATGTTCTTCGAGGAGCACGAGGACTACAAGGTGCGTCAGCTTGTGTTCTCCCAGCCACAGTCCCAATTAAACAATAGAGACAGACAGTACAATATACGTAGATACTACAAATTAATGTAAGCACTAACTGAAATTATATAATTAATAATGCTATGTATGATGTAGTACACCGGCCTTGCATGGCTGTTCCTGGGAGTCCCGACGAGCGACACCCTGCTGTACAAGGAGGAGCTGGAGAAGATGAAGGAGATGGCGCCGGACAACTTCCGGCTGGACTTCGCGGTGAGCCGGGAGCAGACGAACGCGGCCGGGGAGAAGATGTACATCCAGACGCGGATGGCGGAGTACAAGGAGGAGCTGTGGGAGCTGCTCAAGAAGGACAACACCTACGTCTACATGTGCGGGCTCAAGGGCATGGAGAAGGGCATCGACGACATCATGGTCGACCTAGCAGCCAAGGACGGTACGTACACATGTTTGTTGCCTTGCATTTGCATTGTCATCTCTTCTCGTTCTCCTTTTTTTGGCCACTGATAAACTAGTTAACTAATAACCTTTCTTGCTGCATTGGTTTGGTTAACCATGCATGCATGAATCATCATCATATATCCATCAGGGATCGACTGGATGGAATACAAGAAGCAGCTCAAGAAGGGCGAGCAATGGAACGTCGAAGTCTACTGATCCATGCATTGATCCATGACGACGACCAATACGTTTTTTTTTTTTTTTTGTTTTGGTTTTGTTGTGCAAGCTCCACTCGATCTGCTCAACGATGCTCTGCCGCTGGGCTATATAGCCACTGCTGATGGAGATGCACGCATGATGCATCTTTCATTGATCAGCGTCATCTCAAACAAGCTGATGACGAGTTAGCATTGCATTGCTGAGATCAATGAAATTGTTGGCTCGTCGTCCGAGTCAGACTCGGTCTATCGATGTACATACCTTACGATGAAAGACATATATAATCCATGCATGGTTTTCTGGAGCCCTTTTTGCCCCCCTAAAAAACGGTTTTGAATTTTTTTTATTGAAACTATTTCCCCTTTAAAAAATGCTTCCCATCTATGATATGGTTGATTAGGAGCAACATAATTTATTTCTTTTTTCTCAGCCAAAGGAGTTGTAGCTTTGGGGTGTTAAGGGCAGTCCCAATGAAAGAAACTAGTAGTTTCTATAACATAGGATACCGCACAAAAAAAGTACTGCTTTCCAACCCATGGTTTCTATGAGTAATAATTATTTTATCTTTCTCTCTCCTAACTCTATCTTATTCCTCCAATGGGAGTGCGGCACGAGCCCGCTAGAAACTGGTGGTTTCTCCTCAATGGCGATTTCATGGTTTCTTGGTGCATTGGGTCAAGAGAAGATCTGGTTTCTTTATGAGGAAACCATTTCTATGATTTTTGCTCTCTTTCTTCATTAATTATGTTGTCATATCAACATTTTGCCTACGTGACAAGTCATTTAATAAGGATAGAAACCATCATCAATACACTATTGGGACTGCCCTAACAAGTTGAGAGATCGAGAGGGGGGATGGGGACAACTAGTAACTCATAGTCATAGGGAAACTAACCGTTGCGGCACTGTAACTCTCGCCAGTAGCTAGGCAGCGGTACTTCCATATGTGGGCTGCATGCATCCTAGCAGGCTGCAGCAAAACGACTGGTGGATGGCGCACGCGCACCACATCGTTCATGTGCTTCTAAAGCATCCATCAGTCACACCAGATGCAAGAAGACATTAGACATCCGAGTGCAGCCTAGATGTAACGTGATGGATGGCGATTGGCGGACCACACAGTTCATGTGCTTCTAAAGCATCCATCACACCTGATGCAAGAAGACATCCGAGTGCAGCCAAGATGTAACGATCCCGGTTTTTTTCATTTATGCAATATATAAAAATACTATTTTTTTTGCAACTACAAATTATTGCCTAGAAATCAGTGGCGGAGCCCGGAATTATATAGGAGGGGGGACGGTCAAAAAGTTTCAATATATACGATATGAGCGTAGCTCATCTATTTAGATTTTTCGAGGTGCATTTGTTGCCCATAGAACCTTGATTGCTAGTTAAGTACACATTAAGTAAACCGTAAAATAGGATGAAATGTAAGTACACACTTAGTAAAACCTAACATTTCAATAAATGTGTCCTTATACGGTAGGCAAAAAAGTTTCTATATTCGAAATAGTCCATTCTAATTGCATTTTGTGTGGTTTTATTGTCCGAAGACATAGAAAAATATATATGGCGGCAAGAACTTTTTATCATATCTTTCTAATATAAATATAGATCGTTAAATTACATAATTTAATTAAAAGGTTTTTGTCGCTAGAAATCATGAATTTAGGCCGCTGCTACAAGTCACAATTTTTCACTTAAAAAAGGGTGCTTTGCGGCTGTGGGTGAGCTCAACCGGCCGCAACCTCACGTGGTCACATCTGACATATATCGTCCCTAATCCACTCCACCCACGAGGCACTTGTGTTCATATTAGATATTCGTACACCTTATTTTATCTTCATTCGATTTTGAAATAAGTATTTGGGACCGTAAACGAATTCAAATGAAAAAGTTATCAACTACAAAGTTGCGTAACTTTTTGAAATATATAACTTTTATTTTGGTCGTTTCTCCATGCGAGGTCATTTAAAAATTATGAATTTCAAATTTGAGAAATTCAAACATATTTTTTCTTGAATAGATGATATCAAATAAAAAAGTTATCAACTGCACAGTTGCATAACCTTTTTGAGATTTATAACTTTTGTTTTGGTCGTTTCTCCAACCGAGATTGTTTGAAAAATAAAATTTTACTATGCATCTCCAATTTTAGAGGCGGCTCTGTTTCCAACCGCCTTTAAAAATCGATTTATAGAGACCTCTCCAGCCGCCTCTAAAAAAAGAGCATTTATAGAGGTGGCTGGAATAGAGCCGCCTCTAAAAACTAAATTTTAGAGGCGGCTGGAAATAGAACCGTCTCTGCAAGTGTATTTTTAAGGCTGCTCGATCAGTTAGGACACTACTGTAGAGGCGACTGGAAATAGAACCGTCTCTACAAATATATTTTTAGAGACAACTCAGTTTGGAACTTTGGATGCTGCTTGTAGAGGTCACTAGAAATAGAACTGCCTCTACAAATATATTTTGAGAGATGGTTCGATTAGGACACCACTATGGAAATAGAACCGTCTCTATAGAAAAAAGCCCCTGTTGGTGAAAATCAATTATATAGTAGTGTTAGAGAAATGTTTTTTTTTTCAAAACATCCTCTCTTTTTTCTATTTCAAAATCATAGTTTAAAAGTTTAATTAAAATATTACTTAGCATATAACATAATCAAGTTAAGTTTTTCAAAAACATAAATCAAAATTTTCAATAATTAAATAGTATGAGGTTGAATTTAAGCCGCCACCGGAGGAATTCAATCTAAACTAATTATAGTTTACCTAAACCATTAACCTAATTTCTCTCTTCTCTTCTGGATTGTTTTACTTGTGGCTGGATTTGATGTATGTCATGGCTCGAACTTAATGTATATGCATCGTTGAGGTTGTAGGCTTGATGTAATCACATTAATAATACTATTAGTTATTACGCTACATATCAATTTAATATTCTAAAGATGTATTATCATCGTCGACGCGGTACCCATGCATGGTGACGAAAACCTCGTCATCGTTCGATGGTAGGCTGGGCCGACGGTCAAGTATTATCACTATTCACTTTTACAAATGACGGCAACAGCCAGGTTTCTTATTTTATGGGCCGTATTTAGGCTAGAAAGCCCATTATCATCATCTCCATAATAAAAAGTTAGAAGCCCGATTTGTTGAGCGATGGTTTGGGCTGAATTTGAATCTGAAATTTAGAGGCTTTGGCTTGAGTTATTGTTCGAGCACGAGCAGCAATGACGTTGGAGGAAGCTGGAATGACCAGCTAGGCAGCTACCACGGTCCACCACGAGCGGAGCACGCACGAATCAACCCTCACACGGAACTGGAGCCTAGGCGGCGCCGGCATGGTAATCTCCGATGAGCGTAACTAAGCGAGTAGTAAATGGCAATGCATGCATGCATGCAGGTGCTTCTTCTCATGTTGGAGGTTTCACATCACCTGCCTGCTGGCTCTACTATTTAACCTCACCACAGTGGCGGATCTACAAGGTACGCCAGGTATACACTGGCATACTCTGCGGTTCAGCCAACACGAGTAATACATCTGTGTATATAATGTAAAAAGAAATAGAAAAAACACACGATGCTTTGCCTGCCTCCCGCTAAGTCCGCTGGGTGTGTTGCGAAGTCATGATCCCAATCCCCAACAGCCGCCGCCGCTCTCGCTTCGTCTATGGTCTGCCTCACGAACTCGCGAGGTGCGATCTGGCGATCTCGTCCTGGCTGTGATTCTGCCCATTTCGTTCTTGGAAAAGAAGCCAGCGCGGACAGCGCTGCCTACGTTCTGCAGTTCTGGCCGGCTGGCTAACTGCTGTTGCCGGCGTTCTGGGCTTCTGGCCGTGAAAGCATTCAGCAACTACCTGGACTACTCCTGCCACCGCTGTACTTGTAATTTGTAAAGTACGCAGACTCGCAAAGACTTCGAGGATTCAACAGACGACTTGCACAGGTTTGCCAGATTTATTTATTTTATAATTTATAATCTCTAAACATACATAATTAGTTACATTATTTTTTTAGAATTGTTCAAGAAAAGAAACGAAGATATTATCTCTTTTCCAGAAACACGCAGCCAAGAAGGCAGCGACGGCTACTACTACCGCTTTAAATCATTGTTAATCACTTAAAAAAGTCAAATAACTAGCATTGTAAGTATTTTACTCTCTTTTATGCCTATAATTTTAATTATATCTTTATAGCGTTTGAACTATTTATGTCATCACAATTTGTGAAATAGTTTCTGAATTCTGATTTAATCTTTGAATTTAAGACTTGTCATATTGTTTAGTAGATGTATGTATAATTATTTTGCCGATTTGTAATTGTTTACAGATTTTGTAAATGGTATTACCGAATTGTATACGATTTTTTTTTTTTGTACGGCATACTCTACGATAAAATTCCAGATCCGCCAATGCCCCACCACACCCTCCTGCTCTCTTCGCCTGCCTCGGCACAACAGCAACACAAGAAACAAGCCCCCGATGCCTCGAGGGCCGATCGTGGCCATGGCGCAGGGCTGGTCGTCCCTTCCGGCAGACCTGGTGAACCGCGTCGCTGACTGCCTCCTAGCCACCAACGACCTCGACTACTAAAAGGACCTGCGCGCCATCTGCCACCACTGGCGCTCCGTCACCGCCGACCCTGGGAGCAACCAGCATGACCCCCGGCCGCTTCCATCCCTCCCGGTGGGTCATTGTTAACAACACACTCGGATAGATAGGAATTTAGGGTAGAGAGCACAGCAAAGGGGCAGGAACGGAGGAGTTCTTCATTAGAGCTCAGGAGTTCATGGTTCAAATGATCGATGCCAATTACAGAGCAGGCGCTGCCCTTTTACCGTTCGCAGACGGGGAGACGAGAGAGTCCTAGTGAGTCACGCCATCTCCACGTAATGGACCCAAGCTGGGCCGGTAGTCTTCAGGTTGGGCTTCCTTGTATGACGAGGCCTTGGCTCTTCAGGCCCATCAGCGCCGGGTCCATCCTTGGTCTTCTCTTCTTCTTCCCGGTCGTTACCATCGGTAACATCCCCCGCTCCTTTAAGACCTGGTTGTCCCCAAACTGGTGCTCTCGGAAAGGCTTGTTGCAGAGGTATGAGGTCTTCCAGGTGGCCAGAGAATCCGACATATTGGACCATCGGATCAAACCCTGCAGTTTAGTAGTAGCTCCACAAGGCACAGAACGCTGCTGAAGAATAGCAGCAGGAACGCTCCACTGAACAGTAGTATCATCAGGTGGACAAGGAGTGACCGGTAGGGACCGAAGAACTTGAAAGCCAATTTATGACTTGCGCGAGCGGCGACAGATGATTGAACATACGACTGCAATTTCAGATAGACTCAGTACCCCACTGCGAACTGACGTTCAGAGCGATGCAGATTAGCAGACTTCACCATGCGGGTTTTGGCACGAAGCAAATGCTGACGGATGAGATCAGTCATCAATTGACGTTCTTCTAGCCAGGACTGAAGATCTTGATGGTCCGTTGCATCAGCAGCTGTGATCCCAAAGTGAGCTGGAAGATATCCATACAGAGCTTCAAAGGGAGAACGGACAAGAGCAGAGTGAAAGCTGAAGTTGTACCAATATTCAGCTAAGTGAAGCCAAGAGCTCCATTTGGACGGGCAGGCATGGACATAGCAGCGCAAGAAGGTCTCCAAACATTGATTCACCCACTCAGTTTGGCCGTCCGACTGAGGGTGATATGCCGTACTCATGCGCAGCTCCACTTGGGACAGTCTGAACAACTCCGACCATAACTTGCTTGTGAAAACACGGTCCCGGTCAGACACAATAGCTGAGGGTAAGTCATGAAGACGGTAAATGTTTTGCATGAAGGTTGTTGCCATTGTGGCTGCTGTAAAGGGATGATGAAGGCCCACTAAGCGTGCATACTTTGTGAAGGTGTCAACAATGACCAAGATGGCATTGAAGCGTCCTGACAACGGAAGGCCTTCCACGAAGTCCATGCTGATCACCTTCCAGGCACAGTCTGGCACTTCCAGCGGTTGGAGCAACCTAGGAAGTCTGGAGCGGTCAGGTTTGACCTGTTGGCATACTCGACACGCAGCCACAAACTCCCGAACAGTGGCATGCATACCTCGCCAGGCAAAGAGTTGTTTGGCACGGCGTAAGGTAACTGGTATCCCGGAGTGGCCACCGACAGGGCTACTATGAACAGTGGCCAGCAGTTGCTGATGAAGAGCCGGTGCGTTGCCCACCCAGAGATGCCCCTTGTAGCACAATAGCCCGTCACGCAGACTGAAATGTGTTAAGAACCTTTGAATCGTCTAGCAGTCGGTCTAGAGGGTAGAGATAAAGAGCAGTAGACAACGGTAACGATGTAGACCTAGGAGGCTATCTAGAGAAAGGAGAAGGTGTCGAACCTGAGATCCCAGAGGGAGTGGATCCAGAGGCCTCCATCTGCTTCGTCGGTGAAGTCTGCTCACGGGCAGCGATGGTTGGAGTAGAGGTTGCACGGACGTCGATGCAGAGTAGACGGGGCGTAGCAGTGCAGTGACGATGGGATGCCGGTGATGACGGTGGCGGCTTCCCGTCGCTGGCTGCGCGCCCTCTTCGAGATCGGAATTAGGGTTTGTCGGTGGGGTTTGCGGCTCACGGCGAACCTCATACTTTGAGCCACCGGCCCCCACCTCTTTATATAGCGCAGTGCGACGGGGGCCCACCAACCATGTAGGGTTGGGCGCCCCCGATCAGGGCGCGAGACCAAGGCCCAATAGGCCGTTGGGCTTATTGGTCAGGAGATCAATCTAACATTCTCCCCCTTGATCTCACTATTACTTTTATCTTTAAACTTTAAACTTCAATCCTTTTATTCTTACTCATTTCTTCACAGATGATGCATAGAGCATGTCTCATCGTCACGATCAATCGCCGATAGATTTAACAGCTACAATGCGCGTCTCTGATCTGAAATAGTTACTTTAACTTTTGGGCCCTTTATAGTCCAGGAATCATAGGCTTTCCCTTAAACCCATGCCGGCTACATGTTCTCTGAACACGTTGGGTGGTAAGCCTTTTGTAAGCGGATCCGCGAGCATCTTTTCGGTACTTATATGCTCAAGACTTATCATTTGATCCCGGACTTTATCCTTCACAACATATTACTTTATGTCAATGTGTTTGGCAGCACCACTTGACCTATTGTTGTGAGCATACTGTACTGCTGGATTATTATCGCAGTATAATTTCAGTGGTCTATTGATGTCGTCAACCACCTTCAAACCGGGTATGAACTTCTTCAGCCAGTTCACCTGCCCCGTTGCCTCATAACACGCTACAAACTCGGCATACATTGTGGACGATGTAGTGACGGTTTATTTTGAGCTTTTTCATGAAATAGCTCCCCCTGCGAGAGTAAATACATATCCAGACGTGGATTTTCCATTATCTCCCGCATAATCAGAATCTGAATATCCCACTATATTGAGTGAATCAGATCTTCTATACGTCATCATGAGGCCTTTCGTTCCTTGCAAATAACGCAAGACTTTCTTTACCAATTTCCAGTGTTCTATTTCAGGATTGCTCTGGAATCTGCCAAGTAACCCGGTAACAAATGCCAAGTCAGGGCGCGTACACACTTGAGCATATTGCAAGCTTCCGACAGCTGAAGCATATGGAACCACTTTCATTTGATCGATCTCATATTGGTTCCTGGGGCATTGAAAATCCCCATATCTGTCGCCCTTGACTATAGGAGCAGGTGAGGGACTACATTTGTGCATACTGAATTTCTTTAAGACTTTTTCTATGTATGCCTTTTGTGACAGTCCTAATACCCCTTTACTTCTATCTCGATGAATCTCGATCCCTAGAACGAACGAAGCTTCACCAAGATCTTTCATATCAAACTTTGAGGACAAAAACTTCTTTGTTTCCAGTAGTAGACTGACATCACTACTAGCAAGTAAGATATCATCCACATACAGGACAAGGAAGATAAACTTCCCATTCTTAAACTTTGCATAGACACAATTGTCCTCAACATTACCTTTAAACCCAAAATTCTTTATTGTCTGATCAAACTTCAAGTACCACTGTCTTGAAGCTTGTTTTAATCCATAAATAGATTTTTTTAGGCGGCATCCCAAACGTTCTTTTCCTTCCATGACAAAACCTTTCGGTTGTGCCATGTAAACATTTTCCTCTAAGTCTCCGTTGAGAAATGCCGTCTTTACATCCATCTGATGTAATTCCAAATCGTAATGTGCCACTAATGCCATTATGATTCTGAAGGAATCCTTACATGAGACTGGAGAAAAGGTCTCATTGTAATCAATCCCTTTTCTTTGTGTAAAGCCTTTTGCCACAAGTCGGGCTTTATATCTCTCTATATTCCCTTGAGAGTCAAGTTTTGTTTTGTAGACTCATTTACAGCCTACTGTTTTGGCTCCTTTAGGAATTATCTCCAAATCCCAAACTTTATTTGCATTCATTGATCTCATCCCATCTTCCATGGCCTCAAGCCACTTTGATGAATGATCACTTTTCATTGCTTCTTCAAATGAGGTGGGATCGTCCTCCATTTGAAATTCTTCAGTGTTGTACACTTCATAATCAGTAGGAATAGCTGATTTTCTAACTCTTTGAGACCTTCTAGGGGCCTCCTCAATTGGCACATTTTCTGTTTGAGGCTGTTGTTGCTCCCCCTCATGTGTGGCAATAGGTTCCATAGGATCCTGAGGTACAGGTTCCTCATCATCATTCATTGTTGCCACAGGCGGGATAACAACAGATGCTGGCACCACAGTATCTTGTACTGTAGGTGCAGCAACAGCAGGTAGTGAGAAAAATGGCTCATGAATGATCGGAGTGGGTGCATACACCCGCTTCTCTTCAAGGTCAATTTCTCGAGCTACCATGCTCCCCCTTATCATTTCATCCTCTAAGAAAACAGCGTGTCTCATTTCCACAAACTTCGTATGTCTGTTAGGACAGTAGAAACGAAAACCTTTTGACTTTTCTGGGTAGCCAATGAAATGGCAACTCACTGTTTTGGGATCTAGCTTCCCAATGTTTGGGTTAAAAACTTTAGCCTCAGCAGGGCTCCCCCACACACGTAAGTGGTTAAGTGAGGGTACTCTTCCTGTCCACAATTCATACGGTGTTTTGGGCACCGACTTACTTGGTACTCTATTGAGAATATGAATGGCGGTTTTTAACGCCTCCATCCACAGACTCGTGGGTAAAGTGGAGTAACTTATCATACTACGCACCATATCCATCAGGGTACGGTTACGCCTTTCAGCCACTCTATTCTGCTGAGGTTCGCCCGGTGTTGAATACTGGGCGACTATACCATTCTCCTGTAAGAACCTTGCAAAAGGTCTAGGAACTTATCCATATGGGGTATGCCGACCGTAGTACTCTCCTCCACGGTCAGACCTGACTATCTTAATCTTTAAATCATGCTGATTTTTAACTTTTGCTTTAAATATTTTAAATTTATCCAACGCTTCTGTTCTTTCTTTAATTGGATAAATGTAGCCAAACCGAGAGTAATCGTCTGTGAATGTTATGAATGAATCATAACTATCCACACTTTTCATAGGAAAAGGACCACATATGTCTGTGTGAATAATCTGTAGAATTCCTGCGCTTCGTTTGGTATCTTTCTTAATTTTCTTTACATACTTTCCTTTTATGCAATCTCTACATTGTTCTAACTCTGAGAGCTCTAATGGAGGAAGAATATCGTTCTTAACTAGTCTTTCTATTCTCCCCCTCGAAATATGGCCTAAATGACAGTGCCATAATTTCAACAACGCATCTTGAGCTCTCTTTCGTTTTCTGTTTCTATTGTTCGATGAGGATACATTTTCATTCACATCACATACGGAATTCACATTTTCACGAAGTGATAACAAATAAAGCTCGTCTTGTCGGAAGGCAAGACCAATACATTTATTATTAAACAATATCTGACATTTGCCATTTCCAAAATGGCAATCATAACCATTATGGTCCAACTTTGATACACTAATCAAATTTCTTTGTAAAGAAGGTACATAAAGAACATCTCTAAGAATAATTATGAAGCCATCAGCAAGCTCTAACGAAAGATCACCAACGGCCTCAACATCTGCTTGTTCTCCATTTGCGACTTTAATGAAACTTTCGCTTCTTTGCAAAGTTCTCATCGAACGAAATCCCTGTAATGAATTAGTAACATGAATAGTTGCACCTGAATCAATACACCAAGTAGATTTTGAAAACTTTACATACAAGGATTCATTTACGAACGTAATAATGTTCTCACCTTTATTCTTCATTATCATCTTTAAGAAATCAGGACAATTCTTTTTATAATGCCCCGTCTTCTTGCAGTGAAGACACTGGTCTTTAGCCACTGGGAATTGCTGGTTCTGAGACTGTTGCATGGGACCTTTTCCAGATGTTTTGGAGGAAGAGCTGTTATTATAGTTCTTTTTCTTATCTTTTAGGTAGTTGACAGAACCACCTTGTGAAACTTTTATTCTTTCCTCCTCCTGCACACACATGGCAATGAGCTTTTCTAAATCCCATTTTTCAGGCTGTATGTTGTAATTAACAACAAATGTGTCAAATTCTTTAGGCAAAGAAGCAAAAATCAAATGAATAAGGAACTCATCCTTGAGTGCCAAATCCATTGGTTTGAGCTTAGATGCCAGATTGCTCATTCTCAGTATGTGCTCTCTAATGCCACTGCCGCCACCAGAGTACCTTTCTGTAACCAGCTGCTTGATCAGCTGGGTTGCATATGTCTTTGAAGAGCCAGTGAACTGACCCTTTATTCTATCTAGGTACTCTGTGACCGTGTCACAGTCTGGAATTGAGCCCACAATGGTAGGCTCAATCGTGTTCTTTATCACTGCCAAACACTTCTTGTTGGTAGTGACCCATTTCCTATGCTCAAGGTCATAGGACATCTTTACGGGAGCAAAATTCCGCTCTCTATTCTGCCATGCAGTATCAGTTTCATCTGTCTCCCTCACCGGTGCCACAGGTTCTTTGGGGCACGGTGTGATGACAACCCAGTCCACCTCAGTGAGGATAAAGGCCAGATCTATCTTTTTATTCCACTCAATATAGTTATCACCTTTTAGAGTGGGGATTTCTTTGATACAACTCATCAAGTTGTATCCTCCTGAAAACATAATTCAAATAGGGTGAGAACAGAAATAACAACAATAATTGCATGCCTTAATTTAACGTTGGTCAAAATTAAAACATACAATTATTTTCTACACTAATTCTACATCACCGTTGGGCAGAAATAGAATTAATGTATAACAAAAACATTATAATATTGCCATTAATCAACGTTGGTCAGAATAACAACAATATTATAATCAATTTAAAACATATCCATTTTCAAAATTAAATTCTCCCGTTGGTTCGAATTTAATAATGAAAATTACATCTTTAAATACGCAGCGGAAACTTTAACATTTAATAATCTTTTTCCTATTTTCCAGAAGCAAATTTACTATTTACTGAACAAAAAATATCGTTGGATAAATTTTGTACAGAAAATTATCATAAAAATCAATTCAAATTGATCAAACTGTTTTCTAGAAAATAAGAAAAACAAAAACTGTGACTTTTCTGTTCATTTGACCATTTCGGCCCAGCCAGCACACGCGCGGCCCACGGCCTGCCCACGCGCGCGCGCTCGCCTGCGCATTCGGCCCAGCTGCCGCGGCCCATCCACGCGCTCCAGCGCACCCGGCGCCCAGCCGCGCGGCGCTCTCTCCCCGCGCCCAGGCCGCAACCTGGGCCTGGGCCGGGATTTCGGCCTCGCGCCCTTTCCCGCCTGGGCTGCGGCGCTGGCCCAGTCGCTCGTGGCCGTCCATCTCCATCCGACGGCTGCCCGCGCGCGTCGCGAGATCAAAACCCCAGCGACCGGCGCGGCGCCCTTGACCTAGCATCATTCGGCTTCGCTCTCTCTCTCTCGCTTCGCCCCTCACTGCTCTCTCCTCTCCACTCAGTCCCGCCGCAGCAGACACCGAGCGAGGAGCTTCGACGGCGAGAGAGAGATCAGCAAGCCCCGGCACAGTCTCCGGCCCCCTCGCTGGCATGCGCGCTCCCCAGCGGGTGAACGTGCCGCCGTCGAGCGGCCTGGTCGCGGCGCCCTAGTGGCCATTCCGGCGAGCAGATCACCCCCAGCCGGCCCTTTCTTTTCCCCGCGCGGCGGCGTGCACGACGGTGAGGTGAGCCGAGCCGAGCCACCCTCTTCCTTTTCTTTCCCCTTTCGGTTTCTTTGATTCGGATTTGGCCCGATTTTCCGATTAGGGTTAGGGTTTGCTTTACCGATTTGAAATCGGTTCTTTTCCCCTTCTCAGTCAATCACCGAGCGGGTTAGGGTATGGGTTAGAGACGGCACTGTTTTCCCTGAGCCACGGCCGAGCCAGGCCTCTGTTCGCGCGCCAACCATGGCGGCGGTGATAGCTTTTCCACGCGGCGGCGGTGTCGGGAGGACCGGGTAGGTTCCCCTCTTCATACTTTTCCTTCCCTAAAACCCGATCTAGGGTTAGGGTTTCATCAGATCCGATCCGAGATCGTGATCTCATTCTTTCTCTACCCCTATCTAGATCTACGTGCTAGTAGGCTCTGATGCCATTGTTAAGAACCTTTGAATCGTCTAGCAGTCGGTCTAGAGGGTAGAGATAAAGAGCAGTAGACAACGGTAACGATGTAG
Source organism: Miscanthus floridulus (assembly GCF_019320115.1). Taxonomy (NCBI): domain Eukaryota; kingdom Viridiplantae; phylum Streptophyta; class Magnoliopsida; order Poales; family Poaceae; genus Miscanthus; species Miscanthus floridulus. The sequence goes on from NC_089584.1 coordinate 147,268,946, forward strand.
ACCTAGGAGGCTATCTAGAGGAAGGAGAAGGTGTCGAACCTGAGATCCCAGAGGGAGTGGATCCAGAGGCCTCCATCTGCTTCGTCGGTGAAGTCTGCTCACAGGCAGCGATGGTTGGAGTAGAGGTTGTACGGACATCGATGCAGAGTAGACGGGGCGTAGCAGTGCAGTGACGATGGGATGACGGTGATGACGATGGCGGCTTCCCGTCGCTGGCTGCGCGCCCTCTTCGAGATTGGAATTAGGGTTTGTCGGTAGTGTTTGCGGCTCACGGCGAACCTCATACTTTGAGCCACCGGCCCCCACCTCTTTATATAGCGCAGTGCGACGGGGGCCCACCAACCATATAGGGTTGGGCGCCCCCGATCAGGGCGCGAGACCAAGGCCCAATAGGCCGTTGGGCTTATTGGTCAGGAGATCAATCTAACAAAATGAGGTACAGCCACTGGATCAACAGCTAGCTTGGTGATCATGTCTTGTGCTACTGGATCCTCCAGATACAAATCCGCAACCGCCTGAGTCCATGCAGGCGTGGCTACTGATAGTGCCACACACTCGGCATTGGGTTCTGGAAAATGAGACAACGCATCCACCACTCTGTTCTTAGGGCCTTTGCGATAGTGAATTGTGTACTGCAAGCCAAGGAGTTTGGTGAAAACTTTTTACTGCCACGGGGTGTGGAGACGCTGCTTTGTTAGTTGAACCAAGCTTCGTTGATCAGTGACAATGTGAAATTCGGCTAGCTGGCGCCAATGATCCACCGCCATGATAATGGCCATATACTCTTTTTCATAGGCCGATAGTCCTTGAGATCATGGTCCCAACGCCTTGCTAAGAAAAGCCAGGGGATGGCCGACTTGCATCAGTACAACACCGATGCCGATGCCACTGGCGTCGGTTTCTATGACAAATGGCTGATTAAAATTGGATAAGGCCAATACAGGGGCAGAAGTGAGTGCAGCCTTGAGAGCATCAAAAGAAGCTTGATGATCCTGAGTCCAAATGAACATGGTGCCCTTCCTCAGGAGATCAGTAAGTGGTTTGCAGAGAATACCAAAATGTCACACAAACTGGCGGTAGTACATCAGACACTTTATCAGGATCCATCGCGACACCCGCTTCAGAAATGATATGACTGAGATAGTGTAATTGCCGCTGCCCAAACACATACTTGGATCACTTGACCAGCCAATGATGTCTCTGTAGTAGCTGAAAGACCGCTCTGAGATGCTCCAAGTGTTCCTCATATGTTCTACTATAGATTAGAATATCATCAAAGAATACCAAAGCACAACGGCGCAATAATGGTGCTAGAGTTGTGTTCATCGCCTTCAGAAATGTACCGGGTGCCCCAAACAGACCAAAAGCCATCACACGAAATTTATAATGTCCAGTGTGTGTCTAAAAAGCTGTCTTTGGTTCTTCACCTGGCTTCAACAGTATCTGATGGTAGCTTGCAGTCATATCAAGACTGGAAAACCAGCTTGCAGCCGAGAGTTCATCCAATAGCTCTTCAATAATAGGAACTGGGTACTTGGATTTGACGGTGATGGCATTCAAATGGCGAAAATCCACACAAAATCTGAATGTACCATCTTTCTTTTTGACCAGCAAGATAGGCGAAGAGAATGGACTATCACTTGGCTGTATCACCCCTAAATCTAACATGGTTTGAATTTGAAAGCTCTAGTTTAATTTTGGTGAATTGATGAAACTCTAAGTGCTAATCTAGTTTATCAAAGTGTTTATTAGATAGATAGCACTACTCCAAGTGGTGAAGCAAATGAAGATCATGACATGATGATTGTGATGGCGTGGTGATGATCAAATGCTTGGAATTGGAAATGGAGAAAGAAAAACAAAAAACTCAAGGCAAAGGTGAAATTGATAGGAGCTTTTTGGTTTATTGATCGAGACACTTAGAGAGTGCGATCATATTTAGGATTGATAGCCGTACTATTAAGAGGGGTAAAACTCGTATCGAAATGCGGTTATCAAAGTGTCATTAGATGCTCTAACTCGTTGCATATGCATTTAGGATCTAGTGGAAGCTAACATCCTTGAAAATGTTTGTGAAAATATGCTAACACACATGCACAAAGGTGATACACATTGTGTTTAGCACTTGGGAGCAAGGGTTCAAAACTTCACCGGCGGAATGTCTGCCCGCAGAGACTGACCGAACTCTAAGAAGAAAAGTGACCGGACTCTGGCTGAACACTATTCAGCGCCCGGTCCTGCTGACGTGGTAGCGCATAAGAAAGAGGAGAAAGGACCGGACGCTGATGCTGTGTCCAATCATGATCGACCGGACGTGTCCGATCGCTGTTGAGCGCCTTAGAACCTTACTAGAAGTGACCGGACGCTGGGGTCCTGCATCTGGTCATGATCAAACTGACGCGTCCGGTCGTGAATGGAACCTCTCTGGAAACGACCGGACTCGGCAAAGGTGCGTCCGGTATTAGCACTGTGCTACGTCCGATCATCACTTAACCATTGAGATCAAGCGACTAAGGTTGAACGGAGGCGACACGTGACGTGCATCCGTTGACCGAACACTGGACCGGGTGCGTCCGGTCGATCTGACCAGAGCATCCGGTCACCCCGAGCTGTGCCCAGTGAAGGAGTACAATGGCTCTATTTTATGGAGCTTTCTATTTAAGCCCATGACCAGCTCTAGCTTACTCTCTTGACCATTTGCATTGACATAGCAACCTTGTGAGCTTAGCCAAAGCTCTCCCACTCATCTCCATCATCGATTCAACATCTTTGTGAGATTGGGAGTGAATCCAAGTGCATTGCTTGAGTGTTTGTATCTAGAGGCACTTGATGTTCGTGTTTCGCTGTGGGATTCGCTTGTTACTCTTGGTGGTTGCCGCCACCTAGACGGCTTGGAGCAGCGAGGATCGTCGAGCAGAGGTTGGTGATTGTCTTCGGCTCCGATCATTGTGATTGTGAGGGGTTCTTGACCTTTTCCCGGTGGAGAGCCAAAAGGTACTCTAGTAAATTGCTCGTGGCTTGTGTGATCCTCATCTTGTGTTGGTTGTGCGGCATCCTATTAGAGGTTTGGCGTGTGATGCCAATTAGCGCGTGAACCTCCAAGTAAGTGAATCGCCACAACGAGGACTAACTTGCAAGTGAACCTCGATAAAAAATTATTGTGTTCATTCTTTGATTCCGAGGTGATTGGTATTCATTGGTATTTATCCTTGTGATTGATTGGTTCATTCCTCAACTCGGCGATATATCTATCTTGCTCTATCTCTTTACATTATCATAAACTAGTTGTCAAGCTCTTTAGTATAGCTAGTTGTGAGAGCTTGTTAGTTTGGTTATTGTGGCTCTTTAGTTAGCATTTGAGAGCACACTAACTTAGTATAGCAACATAGTCATTGTGTGGATAGAGACTATAAAAACTAGAATTATGGTAGGTGGCTTGTATTTTTAGTAGGCTAGCGCAACACTCGCTTCGTCTCATATTTGTCTATCTGGTTTGCTAAGTGTTGTTCTAGAAGTTTTTAATAGGATATTCACCCCCTCTAGCCATTAGGACTTTTCACCTTGGGGTCGAGCGACACGGAGCCTGTGACCTTAGGATCGGGGCGAGACAGAGCCCATGACCTTAGGGTCAGGCAAGACGAAGCCCGCGCCCAAGGGGTCGGGCAAGTCGGAGCTCGCACCCAAGGGGCCGAGCGAGTCGGAGCTCGCACCCAAGGGGTCAGGCGAGTCAGAGCTCGCACCCAAGGGGTCGGGTGAGTCGGAACTCGCACCCTAGGAGTCGGGCGAGTCAGAGCTCGCACCCTGCAAGACAGCAAGGATAATAGTGAAGTGTAGACTGTTTTGGCTGTGAATCTGAGGATGCTTGTGGTTGTTTGAGCACTTGGTAGCACATGCTAGCTTAAGCATTGTGCCCCCTTTATAGTATGATTTTTTCTATACAAAAATTCAATATATAAAGGAATTTAAACTTTCTTTGAGTTTGAAGCCATCTACATTTATAATTGGGGACTCCTCTATTTCATATAGCATCCTCGAATATAAATTCTCTGCTTGTCATCTCGATAAATTTCATTAGATCTCTAATTACGTGGTCATTATCACCAAAATCCACAATTAGGGGCTTGATTGCACTTTCAACTATTACCTTGATAGTATGACCACAGATATCAGAAACAGTGGTGTATACACATTCCGTGCACATGGCGTAGTGCCACCTATCTCATAATCACTTTGATAAATTAGGTTAGCACTTAGGGTTTTATCAATTCACCAAAATCAAACTACAGCTTTCAACAGCGGCTAGCCGATCGGCGGCGCTGGCCTCTTCTTTTTTTTGTGAGCATGTCCTTGTGACACATTTTTCATTAAGCAGAAGAAAAGTGTGACCGGTTACAACATTCCAAGTAATCCATAGATTACCGAAGGAGGGAACCTCAACGCAACGCTTACACTAGCAATTGAACCAAAGCAAGAAGAGAGAAAATGGACCGAAGGAAAAATGACCCTCCGCCACACAACCCTAGCTAAGCAGGCATGCAAACAAAAATACATCGACACAATGGTTGCCAATAGAGGTGATGAAGTCATGGTGGCAAAGTATCCACCGAGAATCCAGCGCGAACGGCGACAAAGCATCCGCCTCAGACGACCGAAGCGGCAAAGTATCCGCAAGTAGAGGGGCCATCATGCACGACAGCAAAGTATCTGCTAGAGAGAGGAGACCGAAGCGACATCGATGACAAAGCATCCGCCAAAGCAATCCAAGCAGCACGGCGACAAAGCAACTGCCAGAGACCATACAACAAAGTATCCGCAAGAGTGGAACGACATCTACGGCAAAGCATCCGCCCAGACAGCAACGACAGAGGAACGAGACGATAGCGGCAACACCAAACATCCGAGCTGGGCAGACAAAGCGATAAAAGAGTTGAAGCACATGTAGGCGCAACACAGCCAGGTTCAACTCCGGCGAGAGAGACGAGACAGTGGCAAGAGTGCTCTAACCAAGTCTAAGGAAGGGGAAAGAAGAGCGCAAGGACTTTCGCCCTAGAGCCGCCCCCAACAAATTGCGCGACGAACGACAACTTCAACGACGCCTTCGAGAAGATAGTGGCACAGACTGTACCACCACTGTCGGCCCGAAGCAAGGCACCGGGCAGAGCTTTCACCAAGTAACAACTGTTCGTCGGATCTGGGTCGTCCCGCACTACGAGAGCAGAGGCATATCCTCCAGCGCCGGCTAGCAGGCAGCCAACCAGCAGGCCTCGCCCCGTCCAACACGCTAGCAACGACCAGAGCTGGTTGGTTGGGAAGGCCCGACCAGGCCAGGACCGGCCGCACAGGCGTGGCCGCCGCAGGCACCTCGACCACCAGATCTGGCCGTCGCTGGCACTATAGTGTCCCCCGCGAGCGAGGATCGCATCCGCAGCATCCGCCGTCTGCCTGGCGCACTGGGCGGAGGGCAGGCACCGTGTGCAGGCACTGGCCACGCTAGGGCCAGGTAGGCAACGGCCCTAGCGACCCCAAAGGGGTGCAGGCCGCCGGCACCGGCCCAGATCTGACCGGCTGCCGCGTGAAGGCCCAAGGACGCTGGAAGAGGGGCTGGATGCGCTGCATCACCATGCCGAACGAATGGAGGGTGCAGGCGCTAGATCCGGCCCTAGGGGGCCCGGATCCGCCCGGGTGGCCGCGTTTCCTCACCGGAGATGAACCTGGTGGCCAGAGTTGAGGGGGAGGGGTGGAGGAGGAGGGAGGAGGGGTGCTGCGGCCGCACCCAATTTTAGAGGCCGCCGCTGCCGCACGCCGGAGGACGACGATGGCGGCCAGAGGAGAGCCGGGGCAGGGGGGGCCTAGGGCGCCAGCGCTGTCAGCGTCCGAGTCGCCCGTTGGGGGCGCTGGAGGGAAGGAGAAAGTCCTCTCAGGGTCACGCTAGAGAAAAGAAGAGATCCCCATTTTTCCTTGGGAAAAAGTCTACTTCACCCCCCCACCTTTCATACTTGGTCTACTTCACCCCCAACTATAAAACCGTCTGTTTTACCCCCCCCCTCAACTTTCCAAAACCGTCTATTTTACCCCCTGGACGGTTTTTCAGCGGCGGCTTTGCCACAGTAACAGTGGTTTGCTACAGTAACGGCGGTTTGCTACAGTGTCGTTATTTTTGAATTTTTTATTTATTTTCGGTGAATTTTTGAAAAATCATAGAAAAATCATAAAATAAAAAAATCTAATTTTATTGGACTCCACATGAGTAGATCTACACAATGAATATATAATATAGTATGCTTTAGTATAATTTTTTTTGTTGCTTTAGATTAATTGGAAAATCCAATTTTGTCTGTAATTAATTAGAATAATTCATAGCTGCAGCTTCTATGGTCCAATTGTGGTGAAATTTTTATGCTACGCTAATTATTGTATGCTTGAACTATAGTAAAAATTTTGTACTCATTAGACTATGTATAACTTAGTTATAGATAAATTCTAATTAATTACAGATAAAATTAGATTTTCCAATTAATCTAAAGCGACAAAAAAAATTTATACTAAAGCATACTGTATTATATATTCATTGTGTAGATCTACTCATGTGGAGTTCAATAAAATTAGATTTTTCATTCTATGATTTTTCTATGATTTTTCAAAAATTTACCAAAAATAAATAAAAAAAGGAAATTCAAAACGACGGTACTGCAGCAAACACACCGTTACTGTAGCAGCCTACTGTTACTGTAGCCAATGAGGTAGCCCATGAGGTGAACTGACAAATTAACGCGAGAGGGCAGGATCGACTGCAGGGGAGGATTTGATCTTTGGTGAGGATGAAAGGCGAGGGGTGCCGGCCAGGGTTTTTGTTGACGATCGAGAGAATCCGACCGCCTTTGGTTTGGTTAGCACTCGGCCGGATTGGTTGCAGTTCGGAATCCGATTCGGACCAAATTTGGTTTCCCCGTTTCAGAATCGGGTTCGGTTGCAATGGCCATGAACGCCGGTTGCCATGGACGGCCATCTGCCGCCGCCGGCCTACTCTGCCTCGCCGAAAACCCACGGCCATGGCTGAATCTTGAATCGCTGTGCTTTTCATTAACCAACAAGAATGAATTGCTAATGTATTTTTTTGGACCGTAAACATCAGAATTTTCTTATGATAGTGCAAAACAACTTATGTTTGTTGATCCAGAAAAGTTCAGTTGTTAGACAAACCGCTAATGTATCAGGTTCAGTGAAAGCAAGCTGTTGTTTCAAGTGAAAACAGAGCTTGTGCAATTTTGGACAAACTGTTGCTTCAACCAGGATTCAGAAGTTCGATTCCGCTCATGGGCAACACTCCATTCACACATTTCATCAGACAAACTTACAAAGATATGATGAAACGAGTCATCCCAAATTTTGTAAACCTCTTTTTCAAAAAATTGGAACAAAACCAGCCAAAATTTGACAAAATAATTGGGGGCTGTATATTATATTAGGAGCTCTGAGTCCATAGTACAAGTCCTCTTCATCATGCTATCCTGCTACTTTATGTCACTGGCTCACTGCATATTTCAAGAACGCCGGTTAATCTTGTAACCGTGTAAGTTGTTCTACTGTCTGCAAAACGAAACCTTCTTCTGGAATCTCTACTGTAGCTTGTTCCTCTTCGATGGTCAAATTGGACAATGTTCTCTTGTAGCTGTTTACTGCATCCTCAGGGTGCCCTTTAGCAATAATTTCATTGGTGACAAGTAAATAACCAGCCGCATTTATATCACCAGACCGGCGCTGAAGTAGATTCAGATTCCTCTGTGTGTAAAAGTCATACATACCAAATGCATTTCATCAAGCTTGAAAAGCCAAAATTTCCATTTCCTAGACACTTCTCCATCAATACACATAGAAATATCAGTCCAACTGACATGGCGAAATTCCAGTCGATGCAACCCAAACTCAGCTCCAGCACCTATAGCTTTAACGAATGCTTCCTTAAGACACCAGTACCTGAACAAAAGAACCAGATTAACATACCACAATCTATTTTTATTTAATAAAAAACTGCAGATTATACTGAAGAGTAGAAACCCTATGCGTTTTTTTTTCATTTAGAGTTAAATGCACCAGAGGTCCATTAACTTGTGAGGAGGTTTCGGTTAGGTCCATCAACTTTCAAAGTGGCTTTTTGGGTCCATAAACTTTGTATGTCGTATCACTTAGGTCCATATCCCGCCACGCGGGCTTCTCATGCTGACGTGGCCTGTTGACATGTTCTTCTGAAGCAGCTGTGGGCGACAAGCTGTTTGACAAAATGCATTGACAACAGCTGATTCAGAAGAACATGTCAGCAGGCCACGTCAGCATGAGAAGCCCGCGTGGCGGGATATGGACCTAAGTGATACAGCATACAAAGTTTATGGAAAAAATCTACTTAACCCCTCACCTTTCATATATGGTCTACTTCACCCCCAACTATGAAACCGTCTGTTTTATTCCCCGGGCGGTTTTTTGACAGCGGTTTTGCCACAGTAACCACCGACACTGTAGCAACAAACCGTTGCTGTCCCAGACCCGCTGTTACTGTAGCAAAACCGCCGCTGAAAACCGCCCAAGGGGTAAAATAGACGGTTTTAGAAAGTTCAGGGGGTAAAACAGACGGTTTCATAGTTGGGGGTGAAGTAGACCAAGTATGAAAGGTGGGGGTTAAGTAGACTTTTTCCCAAAGTTTATAGACCTAAAAAACCACTTTAAAAGTTGATGGACCTAACCGAAACCTCCTCACATGTTAATGAACCTATGGTGCATTTAACTCTTTCATTTATTTAAGTAAATCAAGCAGATACTTTGTTCGTGCTATTCAGATGTAATTCAACTGACCGAATGCCATCCATGAAAAAATTACGCGTAGAACTCTGTCAGCACGTCATTGGGAGTTTGGGACTGCCGGCATGAACAATGGAGTTCCACTCATGGTCACTGAGGTACCAAGAAAAGTGGTGGATGAACTCTGTGACCGTTTCTCCCTGAGGCTTGGAGATGGACACGATGCTATGCCGACGTAGTCTCCCTGGTGTGAGGCATTGAAGTTGAAATTGGGGAAGGTTGCATCTTGGTTATGCTGCACAAAAGCAATGGGGTTAATAACACAAATCGAAGAGTGGGTCATCAGTATCAGAATGCACCAGAACACAGAATGAGGCAACGGCGGCATACAAAGGTTTGCTTTTTGCTTCACAAATGAGCATGCCGTACATTATCCTAGAGATGGACGCTTCTGTGCTGGCCTCTGCTCTTAAAGCGAATGAAATTGATCGAAGTGGTGTCGGAGACCTCGTACGACAAGCCCAACAAATAATACGATTTGAATTTTCATCTTGTGTTATCTCAAATTGTAGCAGGTGTTGTAATAAGGTGGCTGATGCTTTGGCTGCTTATGGAGTTTGTATGTTATCTTCTAATACCGAGTTGTTAACCAGCCAAAGCCCTAAGTCTGTAAGTGAACTTGTTGTAGGTGATTTATCTGAATGTTGTGTCTAATGAATATGTGATTTGTCTTAAAAAAAAGTCCTCAAAAATAATGGGGAGAAAAGAAGAAGCGTATCCCAACAGTTTCCAAAAAATTAACTCCTAAATATCAAAAAGTTAGACCACGGGAAACTTTCCTCGCGGCGCTCGCGCTTGCGCCTGCATCCTGGTCGCCGGCGGGTTCGACGAGAGTGGCGACGGCCGTACGCCCGCAAGGACAACTTCTTACTCCCGGCGTGGTGCACCTGGAGGGCGAGGTGCAGCTGCTGGTCACCATCTACAAGCCGTGGTGGGTGCAGAAATACACGGCGCTGCTGCGGAAGCTGTCCCGCCACGACGTGATCAACTTCGACGCCGATGACGCCGAGGACACGTGCACTGCTTCCCGGCGGCCGCGCGTACTTACTACCGCACCATGGCCTTGCTGTTGCTTGCGGATGCTGTGGGCACCAGGACCCCACCGGGGCCGCCGACGAGCGGGGCGCGGCCCTGAGCCGAGTACACCCATGCCCTGTCCCCCGGCAGCGCGTCCTGATGCAGCACGCCAGCAGCGCAGCGCAAGGGTCGTCGTCCGCCAGCACGAGCTCCGGGCACTGGCACCTCAGGGCCGTCCGGTCGCGTGAGAGGCAACCTGCTGATCATCTCGCTCCCGCACATTCGGCGGCTGCTCAACCAGTAGTGGCGGCGGCGGCGGCTCATTCTATTCGGGCGCGGGAGGGAAAATGCCGCAGAAAAACCGGCGCCGCGTTTTCCAAGTCGCGAGTCTGCGCGCATTTCCGCGCCATCGGGACTTTTTCCCCAGTGCCAAAAGAGACACGAGCTCAGATTGGGAGCAGTTGGAGATGTATTTTTTTTTCCAATCTTTCCAAAAACCCTAAGATTGGAAGGTTCTTTTGTGAACTCACGCTCTTATAAATGACTCCTTCCATCTCGCAAAAAGTGTCCATTTAGCTTTGTTCTAAGTTAATCTATCTTAAATTTAACCAAGCTTATACAAAGTGTACCAATACTTGTGATACCAAATAAGTTTCATTATATTCATCATAAAAAAATCATTAATTTGTGGTAAATGTTGATATTTTTTTATTAAATTCGGTCAAATTTAAGATAGATTAACTTAGGCCAAGCCAGATGAATGCTCGCGGGAGTAGGTACTGTAAGACACCATAAAACTCACACTGACCGTTCCAGTGAATAATTGTGGTCCCCTGACCACCTAAAGTGCAACAGCATGGCACTGGCTACAGGGCTCAAAAACATTTACTCGACTGTTGAAGGAACTTTTGGCTTGACGTATGTCTGGACAGCCGATAGTGCTCTATGCGCTTCCATAAGTGCATCCCTCGTCATTGGCCAGCATCTGCCATGTTTGTGTGACAGAGCATCTAAGCCCACCATGAGTGGTGTCCAATGTGAGGCACTCGAGTGACATTGCAGACTCGAGAATATGACAGTCAACTCAATCAAGCTCTTTACAGATGAGAATTGGTGATTCGAACACACTTGAGCTTGTCATTATGGTTCTCTGGCATCTTCCTCAGATCCGAGGGATCTTCAAAAACTGAGACACGCTCCACACGTACCGATAATACCTAATAAAGATGAAAACAACTTGAATTAACGATTCTGTCAGTTAACAATGTTTTGCAGGACGGACAATGACTTACATTCAATAAAAGTCTCCAGGAAAGGAGAAGCATCAAAAAAGGATAACAGAGAAAAACAATCATAGGTCTGTCCATCAAGAGCAATAGCCAAGAACTTGAGGTGGAGGAATTTGCTAGGCATTACCGGCGTATTAACCGTCTGCAAAAAGGGAGGAAAAAAGTCTGCTTTAATTATTTCCACGTATGCCTGCTGTAAAATCATTCTAAGCATATCGCTCACAGAAAGTTCATACCTCAGTTCCTGAAACTAAGCTAAGAGTCTCGAGATTTGGCATGCTGGATGGAAGCTCAGTACGAGCATAAAAGGCAGCACCAGGACATAATCTAAAATATTTTATAATACGCGACGTTTCCAAAAGTGAGAGTTGTACATGGAGGTCTCCTGCAATGAGAACACTAGATAGATTTGGAGCTTTGCTCTAAACTTCCAGCCCAAGGCAAGCGTTCACCTCAAGGTAGCTAAGCCGCTGCAGGCAAGGTATTTTCAGGCAAATAATCCCACTGCAATCCCTGAGTACCAACTGCTCCAAAGAGAGAGAATTGGAAAGAAGACACTCTAGCTTGCTCTCGGTAATAGATACACCACCAGCTGTATTCTTCTCAAGTTTCTATAAAGGAACCAAGTCCGATTGTGGGATGAAAGTAACAGCCGACAAGGTGAAGACTACGGAGTGACTCTCCAATTTCATCAGATAAAAGTGAGCATGGAAAGTTGTACAGTGTATTCCTTCCATACAGAGAAATGTTCAGTTCTTCAATCCCTGGTTTAATAGTATTCCGAAGCCAACGGTCGAGATCAAGATGACAGAAGTCGATTATTGTAATATGAATCATCTTGAAACTTGACTGCCTTCACTCCAATGCCTGAGTGGTTTTGCAGAATGTGATCATATGCTG